>NC_036848.1:52873861-52904121 GCF_002910315.2 Salvelinus sp. IW2-2015
GCTTGTCGCTGGTATTTTTCAAATCTGACCATAATTATATCCTCCTGATTCCTGTTTATAATCAGAAAATGAAATCAGGAAGCAGCAGTGACTTGATCAGCCTTTCTTAAAGTGTCCAAAGTGTTTCCAAAGTGGGGTTGCGACCTGACGTGACAGAGTAAATGTATAATTATTCATATAATTACTGGAATTGATTTGGTCAAGTGCAACTGCGGTCTCTGATCAGTTTGGCAGCTGCGTGAGTGGGAGTGGGAGATGCCGGTGTGCTTCGCGGTTACCAGATCTTTTTTTCAGGAGTTTTCTTGAAGATCGCTCAGCGACACACCCTGCAGCGCTGTCATTCAGCGACACACCCTGCGGCGCTGTCTTCAGCGACACACCCTGCAGCGCTGTTATTAGAGACACACCCTGCAGCGCAGTCATTCAGAGACACACCCTGCAGCGCAGTCATTCAGAGACACCCCTGCAGCGCAGTCATTCAGCGACACACCCTGCAGCGCTGTCATTCAGCGACACACCCTGCAGCGCTGTCATTCAGAGACACACCCTGCAGCGCAGTCATTCGCGACACACGCAGTCATTCAGCAGCAGATGATGCGCTGTCAGCCACTGACTTGTCATTCCCACTCGCCATCACTCACCGAGGTCATCAAATCAAATCAAATTGTATTAGCCACATGACCCGAATACAACAGGTGTAGACCTTAGAGCGAAATGCTTACTTACGAGCCCCTAACCAACAATGCAGTTTAAAAAAATACAGATAAGAATAAAAGATAAAGGGCCAGAGAAAAAATGAAAAAATAGGAACAAAAAAATAAAATAAATAATTATAATAATTATAATAATAATAATAAATAAAAGCTTGATACAACAGTGGTAAGCCTGAACAACGACGAGACGGCCTATAGGGAGGAGGTCAGAGACCTGGCCGTGTGGTGCCAGGACAACAGCCTCTCCCTCAACGTGATCAAGACAAAGGAGATGATTGTGGACTACAGGAAAAAGAGGACCGAGCACGCCCCCATTCTCATCGACGGGGCTGTAGTGGAGCAGGTTGAGAGCTTCAAGTTCTTTGGTGTCCACATCACCAACAAACGAACATGGTCCAAGCACACCAAGACAGTCGTGAGGAGGGCACGACAAAACCTATTCCCCCTCAGGAGACTGAAAAAATTTGGCATGGGTTCTCAGATCCTCAAAAGGTTCTACACCTGCACCATCGAGAGCATCCTGGGCATTACTGCCTGGTATGGCAACTGCTCAGCCTCCGACAGCAAGGCACTACAGAGGGTAGTGTGAAAGGCCCAGTACCTTTCTGGGGCCAAGCTTCCTGCCATCCAGGACCTCTACACCAGGCGGTGTCAGAGGAAGGCCCTAAAAATTGTCAAAGACTCCAGCCACCCTAGTCATAGAATGTTGTCTCTGCTACCGCACGGCAAGCGGTACCAGAGCGCCAAGTCTAGGTCCAAGAGGCTTCTTAACAGCTTCTACCCCCAAGCCACAAGACTCCTGAACATCTAATGAAACTGCATTGCCCCCCTCCCCCCTCTTTTACACCGCTGCTACTCTCTTTTGTTATCATCTATTCATAGTCACTTTGATAACTCTACCTTCATATAGATATTACCTCAACTAACCGGTGCCCCCGCACATTGACACTGTACCGGTACCCCTCTGTATATAGTCTCCAAGTTGACTCTGTACCGTAATACCCTGTATATAGCCTCCACATTGACTCTGTACCGTAATACCCTGTATATAGCTTCCACATTGACTCTGTACCGTAAAACCCTGTATATAGCCTCCACATTGACTCTGTACCGTAATACCCTGTATATAGTCTCCATTTTGAATCTGTGACGTAATACCCTGTATAGTAGCCTCCAAAGATTAACTTGTAGATCAGGTTGTGATATCCTACCCTGTATATAGCCTTCCACACATTGACTCTGTACCATTTGTAATACCCTTAGTATATGCCTTCACATTTTGACTCTGCTACGTAATTACCCTCGTATATAGCTCCTACTTGACTTTGTACGTAGATACCACTAGTTAATAGTTTTTATGTCTCATGTTTGATACCATGTCATGCCACGATAATAAACCCTCTGTATATAGCCCTCCACAATTGGAACTACTTGTAGTACGGGTATCCACCACCTGGTAATAAAATTGTACTTCCACATTTAGAACATCTGTTACCACAGGTCACATCGTAATCTCCATACCTGTTGATACATAGTTCCATCAAAATTTGATGCTGTTGTAAGCCAAGAATAACCGCTGTATTTAGCCTAGGTCAAACATGATCTCTGTATCCGTAACTGCCTGTAATATAGCACTCCAAGTTGACTCCTGCTTCTGTAAATGACCTATACTCTGATTTATAGCCTCCGGCACATTGTAATCTGTTAAACAGAGCAAAAACCCATGTATAAACTAAGCATGCCTCCAACATTGAGAACATCTGTACGTAATACCCTGAGAGTAGTTATAGCCTATATTGACTCTGTATCGGTAAATACCCTTAATATAGCCTGTTATTTTATACTGCTACTCTTTAATTACTTGTAACAATTTTTATTTCTTCTTCTTATCCGTAATTTTTTGAAACTGTTATTGTTGTTTAGGGGCTGCATAATTACAATTTTAATTCAGTGTAAAGTTCATAACATTTCTAAACAGGCATTTGATTTGATTTGATGACAAGGTATCTTTATTCAAACCAAGCTAGCAACATTTATTAATTCACTCACTGAATACTCAGCTCGTATGTTCTGTCATTGTCATGTAATTCTACAGATCTCTACACATGCAGCATTCTCTCTGTAAACATTAGGACAAAAGAGACCGCGTGCTGAATGAATGGTTGAAACATACAGCTGGAATAAATCATTTTCAGATGGGTCCTATGCTGTGGCCTATATGGAATTCTAAATTACCGGCAACTGAAGAGGAGCACAGAGACCAGAGATCAAATCAACACTGCTGCCTTCCCGTTGCCATCCAGGACAACTACATATATAACAACACACACAACTCACACCCACACACACACACACACAACACACACACACACAACACACACACACCACACACACACACCAACAACACACACACAACACACACACCACACAACACCACCACACACACACTCACACACACACACACACACACCACACAAGCGCTGAGCGCGACCCAGGAGGGTAACAAGACAGAGAGGGTCAGGGTTTGGCAAACATCACACACACACACACACTACACACACACACAACACACACACCAACACACACACTCACACAGTCTCAACCAAACACACACACACAGCAACACACACACACATCCACACAACACAACACCTTGCTTCATGTGAGGTAAACGAGCAGACAGAGAGTGGGGTTAGGTCACTGGACGACACCAGCTGTCGCAATTAGCCTTTGTTTTGACAGCATCTGAACAGCCAACATGACAACGACATACACAACACACCACATACACCACAGAGACAGACACATACACCACAAGATGAGACTCACCACCACCATGACACATGAGACGACACAGACCAGAGAGAACAGACACACAACACACAAGAGAGACGTGAACATCACGGCCTCTGAGTGGCGTACCATAGGAGCAACCACCAGAGTAGGAGAGGGGTATAATGATGAGAGGAGAGGGAGCAGGGTTGGGCACACACACAACGAAGAGACGACACACACCGACGAGAGAGACAACAGATCAACAGCACACAGAGACAGCCAACACAACACTACACAACACACACACACACAACGACCCGCACACAACAAGTTACACACAACAGCTTACATAAATAACAACATAGCCAACTCAAGCTACAAAAAACACAATGTATTCACTGCTTCCATGTAGAGGTGGGGTAACATCTGACCAGAGAGGGGGCTGCGAATGTGCCTGGCACGCAACACCAAGCTGTTCAATTCTTTGTGATGTTTGAAAAAAACAAGTGTCACGACTGACGACAGCCCTGAAAACCCGCAACATGTCACACTGAGACATGATATGACAACATTGCACACTGAGACAACCCTGATACCACAGAACTGGCTGAGAGCTGAGACACCTGAACACCAACATGTTACATTGATACAGCCCTGAACGTAACCAACATGTCCACAACTGAGACACCCTGAACACAGCCAACATGTGCACTGGAGACATCCCGTGAACACAACATGTCACATCTGAGACCCTGAAAACATTCACAACATGACCTGCACTGAGACCTATACCTGAACACCAACAGCCACGTGAGAACAGGCCTCGAAAACAATGCATTGCACTGAGAAGACACCCCTGAACACCAACATGTCACACTGAGACACCCTGAAACACCAACATGGCCTAGCAGTGAGACACCCTGAAACACCAACATCGTCACACTGAGACATTCCACATGAAGCAGCCAACATGCTGCACTGAGACACCCTGAAACACCAAACAATGTCTACACTGAGACACCCTGAAACACCATGCAAGCTGGTCAAGCTGTCAGAACACCCTGAAAACCAACATGTAACTGAGACACCCTGAAACCACCAACATGCTCACTGAGACACCCCTGAAACACCAACCTGTCACAACTAGACACCTGAAACACCAACATTGCCACACTGAGACAACCCCTGAATACACCAACATGCCACGTGAGACACCCTGAAACACCAACATGTCACACTGAGAACCCTGAAACAGCCAACATGGCACACTGAGACACCCTGAAACACCAACATGCACACTGGAGACACCTGAAACACCAACATGCTGCACTGGAACTACACATGTGACGAGACACCTAAACTCCAACATGCCACAATGCTGAGACAGCCCATGAAACGATGAAAACCAATCTATGTCGACACTGAGACATCCCTGAAAAACCAACATGCCACTAACTGAGACACCCTGAAACACAACATGTCACACGCAGAAAGAGCTGTAAACGACCAATGCTGACACACTGAGACACTCTCTAACCCTGAAACACCAAACATAGCTCACACTGAGATCACACCCTGAAACACCAAACTGCTACACTGACACCCTGAAACACCAACATGTCACAGAGACTGGAAGACAGTTATCCCTGAAACACCAACATGCTGCACATGAGTAACAGTTGACACCTGAAACACCAACATGTCCACACTGAGACACCCTGAAACAAAACCAGACAACATGCCACAACTGAGACACCGACTGAAACACCAACATGCTTCACACGTGGAGACACCTCTGACACCACAACAATGTCACATGGAGAAAGCCTGAAAACACCAACTGTCCACACTGAGACAGACCCCTGAAACACAAAATCCGCTGAGCACGCTAGAGATACACACTGTCTACTAGTGATACACTGAAACACCAACATGTACACTGCACTGAAAGACCCTGAAAATGAAACACAAACATGTGTCACACTGAGACAACCCGTGAACACCCAACATGTGTCAAATGAGACACCCTGAAACACCAACATGTCACACTGAGACACCCTGAAACACCAACATGTCCACGAGAACTGAGACACCTCCTGAAACTACCAACATGTCACACTGAGAAGACACCTGAAACCACCAAACATCTGCACTGAAGAGCACCTCTGAAACACACAACATGCCTGGCACTGAGACACCCTGAAACACCACATGTCACACTGAGACACCCTGAAACACCAACATGTCCAACTGAGACACCCTGAAACACAACATGGCTGCACTGGACACCTGAACACCAACATGCTGCACGAGGACATTTCATGAACACCAACATGTCACACGGACACCCTGAAACAACCAACATGTCAAACTGAGACACCCTGAAAACACCAACATGCAACATCTAGAGGGACACCCTGAAAACACCAACAGAATGGTCCCACTGGGACACCTGAAACACCAACATTGTTCACAATAATCTGAGACACCCTGAAAACCGCAACAATGCCCACAGCTGAGACACCCTGAAACACCAAACATGCCACACTGAGACACCCTGAACACCAAACAGTAGCTGCAGTGTGTAACTGCCTGTATTATTATTGCTGTTGGTCCCACCATTTTTGTTATATGTACACCTTGACAATGTAAGTAATTTAACTTGCCATGTCAATGAAGTCAATCAAATCGACAGAAGACAGGACAGACAGACGAGACAGACAGACAGACAGACAGAGACAGACAGACAGACAGAGACAGACAGAGACAGACAGACAGACAGACAGACAGACAGACGACAGACAGACAGACAGACAGACAGACAGACAGACAGACAGAAAGACAGACAGAACAGACAGACAGACAGACAGACAGACAGACAGACAGACGACAGCAGACAGACAGAAGACAGACGACAGACGACGACAGACAGAAGACAGACAGACAGACAGACAGACAGACAGACAGACAGACAGACAGACACAGTTTTATATGTTCATCATCACAGGGCCCAGGCCGGTCGGGGAGTCAGCTCAGCTGCCTGACTGTAATAAAGAGGTCAGAGCAACATGGGAGCTGTGAATGGACCTCAACGCTGAAGGCACAATCATCACCAGAACTGAGCCCCAAACGGCACCCTATTGCCTTTATAGTGCACTACTGAGACTTACTTATTCCCTTTATAGTCACTACCAGAGACTTACGGGGCTTAGATCAATATGCTATGAGCCCTGGTCAAAAGTAGTGCACTATAAGGGAATAGGGTGCCATTTGGGATACAGACCCTGTCCACAGCACTCTGAGCTCAGAGAGAATGAGACAGACTCCCATCATTCCTCTCATTGGTTATATCCTCCTCCTTCTTTGCAGGTAGCCTAGCGGGTTAACGCACTGGGGGCCAGTAACTGAAAAATCACTGGTTCGAAATACCCGAGTCGAATAAGTGAAAAAAATCTGTTGATGTGCCCTTGATCAAAGCACTTAACCCCTAATTTGCCGTACTACTATGGCTGACCCTCTAAAACATCTCATTTCACTGAACCTGTCTGGCGTGTCACAATAAAACTTTTATTATGTTTCTCAAACATGTTGTTCTTCTCAAACACAAAGAGATACACGTCTTGGTGGAGAACACTGAGGGTGCATCCCTATTGGCCCTGTTCAAAAGAAGTGCACTAGAAAGGGAATTAGGGTACCATTTGGAATGCCTCCTGAATGATTCACACGTTGGTCTGTAACCGCTATTTRTACAAAAGTATGTGGACACCCCTTCAGATGAGTGGATTCGGCTATTTCAACCATGTCGCTGACAGGTGTATACAATTAAGCACACAGCCATGCAATCTCCATAGACAAACATTGACAGTAGAATGACCTTACTGAAGAGCTCAGTGACTTTCAACGCGGCACCGTTTTAGGATTCCACCTTTCCAACAACAACAGAAAAGCTCACCGCCATTGGACTCTGGAGCAGTGGAAACGCGTTCTCTGGAGTGATGAATCCCGCTTCACCATCAGGCAGTCCAATTGATTAATCTGGGTTTGGCGGATACCAGGATATGCTACCTGCCCCAATGCATAGTGTCAACTGTAAAGTTTGGTGGAGGAGGAATAATGGTCTGGGGCTGTTTTTCATGGTTCAGGCTCCTTAGTTCAAGTGAAGGGAAATCTTAACGTTACAGCATACAATGACATCAGTTTGGGGAAGGCCCTTTCCTTTTTTCAGCATGACAATGCTCCCGTGCAAAAGCAAGGTTCATGCAGAAATGGTTTGTCAAGATTATTGTGGAAGAACTTGACTGGCCTGCACAGAGCCCTGACCTCAACCCAGTCAAACACCTTTGGGATGAATATGTMTTTTTTTATTTAACTAGGCAAGTCAGTTATGAGTAAYTTCTTATTTACAATGACTGCCAAACCCTAAMSACGCTGGGCCAATTGTGCACCGCCATATGGGACTCCCAATCACACCCGGTTGTGATACAGCTTGGAATCGAACCAGGGTCTGTAGTGAGCCCTCTAGCACTGAAATKCAGTGCCTTAGACCGCTACGCCACTCGGGAGGCTAATGAAGAAGCATCTCGTTATTCCATCGTCCTCCAAGAGTGACTGGACATTAGGACATGTTTTTAAGTAGGACAGAGGAATTTATAACTGAATTTTTCCGACATAACATAGGTACAGCAAATACGCTTATTGTATGGGACACTTTTAAATGTGCCTTTAGAGGCCATGCAAGTCAGTACTCATCTCTAAAACAAAAGCAATTTAGGTTAAAGGAGTACATACCAACAAAGGAAATAGAAGGTCTAACAGAACATGTAACGATGTAATATATTATAATAATAAAGAAAACTGAATGGAATATGTGGAAAAATGCACCAAATTATTTTATTATCTTCAACATAGAAATGCTACCAAAAATAATTTACTGAAACTTGTCAACTATGATTCACCAAATTATATTTTGAAAGAGGAAGTCAAATGACTTTAAACATATGTTTTCGTTTCAGTCTCCTCTATCTCCTCTAACCCAAGCTAATTGTATGGATGTTTTATTCTATTAATAATGTAAAATGAACATCTGTACAGAAAGACTCATGTGAAGGTGAAATTACAGAGGACGTACTTTTGATGCAATTAAAGCCTTTAAGGCTGGGAAATCTCCAKGGCTGGATGRCATACCAGTKGASGTATACCAACCCTTTRTTGATATACTCAGAGGACCGTTAWKAGCATKTTTTAACCACTCCTATGTAAATGGTAGATTATCAGACACTCAACAAGAAGGTCTGATTTTCGTTATTACTGAAACAGGACACAAGTGGGAAATATAAAGATACAGTCCATTCAAAAAAAAATGGAGGCCCTTTACACTTCAGAGAAAATTCAAGAAAAATGTATAGCGCATAGATTTAAAAAGGTATTGTCGGACATTATTCCTTCTAATCAGACAGTTTTTTTTACATGGACGCTGCATTGGATAAAATATAAGACAAGTACTGGAAACAATAGAACACTATGAAAAATCTGTCAAACCAGGCCTGCTATTCATAGCTGACTTTGAAAAGACTTTGATGAAGTACGACTGGAGGTATATAAACAGAAATGCCTGAAACATTTCAATTTAGGAGAATCTCTTCTTCTGTTATAGTTCTGTTATACTCACAGACATAAATCAAACAGTTTTAGAAACTTCAGAGTGTTTTCTATCCAATAGTAATAATATGCATATATTAGCATCTGGGACAGAGTAGGAGGCAGTTCACTATGGGCACCAATTCATACAAAAGTGAAAATGCTGCCCCCTATCCCTAAAAAGTTAATAAACAAATTAGGCACGTTTGGCCAGTCTTGATGGAATATTTTGAACAGAAATGCAATGGTTCATTGGAACAGTCTAAAACTTTGCACATACACTGATGCCATCTAGTGGCCAAAATCTAAATTGCACCTGGGCTGGAATAATAAATTATGGCCTTTCACTTGCATTTCAAAGATGATGGTACAAAAAAAATACAAAAAAACAGTTGGTTTTTTGTTTGTATTATCTTTTACCAGATCTATTGTGTTATATTCTCCTACATTCATTTCACATTTTTCATAAACTTCAAAGTGTTTCCTTTCAAATGATACCAAGAATATGCAAATCCTTGCTTCAGGGCCTGAGCAACAGGCAGTTAGATTTGGGTATATCATTTTTGGCTAAAATTGAAAAAAAAGAGGCTAAACCTTAATAAATATGATTTTGGAGGGCAGAAATTATTAAATATTAAAGAATTAGACCTCTCATTAAAGGCTTCAGTCATACTGTACAAAATCCAAACTGGTTCTCTATGTCACGTTCCTGACCTTATTTTCCTTTGTTTAGCGTTGTTTAGTTGGTCAGGACGTGAGCTGGGTGGGCAGTCTATGTTATTTGTTTCTTGTGTAGGTTCATTTGTTAATTAGCCTTATATGGTTCTCAATCAGGGGCAGGTGTTTGACGTTTCCTCTGATTGAGAACCATATTAAGGTAGGCTGTTCACACCGTTTGTTTGTGGGTGAATGTCTTCCGTGTCAGTGTATATACCACACGGGACTGTTTAGTTTGTCTAGTCTGTTCGTGCGTTCTTCGTTATATGTAAGTTCTCATGTTCAGGTCGGTCTACGTCGTTTTTGTTATTCTGTTTGTGGTGTTTGTTATCGTGTGGATTTTGTCCTAGTTAATTGTGGACTGGATTTTGACGCTCCCTTTTTGTTGTGTGGCGTAGCCGTCTCATTTATATTCTGTTTGGAATATTAAAGTATATCCACTTGCTCGAAACTACCCTGCTCACTGCGCCTGACTCCTTCATTCACCATTGGAATTGTAACACTCTAGGAAACTAGTTAGAATGTCTCACCTTTTGTTCAAGAAAGGCCTTTTTTCAGATTACAACCTCTCCCTTTATTCAGATTACAACCTCTCCCTTTATTCAGATTACAACCTCTCCCTTTATTCAGATTACAACCTCTCCCTTTATTCAGATCACAACCTCTCCTTATTCAGATCAAATCACCTCTTCCCGTTTTTTTTTTTTTTTTTTTCTTTTTTTTTTTTTGTTTTTTTTTTTTTTTTTTTTTTTTTTTTTTTTTTTTTTTTTTTTTTTTTTTTTTTAACCCCTTTTTTTTTTACTTTCTTTATTCAGATTACAACCTCTCCCTTTATTCAGATCACAACCTCTCCCTTTATTCGATCAACAACCTCTCCTTTATTCAGATTACAACCTCTCCCTTTATTCAGATCACAACCTCTCCCTTTATTCAGATTACAAATCTCCCTTTATTCAGATTCACAAACCTCTCCCCTTTATTCAGATTACAACCTCTCCCTTTATTCAGATTACAACCTCTCCCTTTATTCAGATTACAACCTCTCCCTTTATTCAGATTATAATCTCTCACTTTCAGTTATTTGAATAGAAAATAATCTCCCAAATACCGCTATTTTTAAAACAAGACATAGAAAGTTGGTTGCAATTTCAATTTAATCCACCAGAAAAGACAAAACAATTAATAAAACAAATATCGTGATTAAACTCAAATACACTAATTGATTAAAAAAAAGAAAAAAAGTTTTGTTTAAATAAGGTATAATCTTCATAAATTATATCATAAATACGACTGGTGGAGTTGATTCATACATGCGTCTAACAAAAACATATGGAAAAATCTGCTCTACCCAAAACTACAACCAACTAATTACAAACAACTAATTACAACCAACTAAAATGGAAGAGGAAAGTGAAAGGGGGGAAATGTAAGGAAGTAGTCTGTCGGCCCTGCATTAAAGACCATCATTGGTTAAAGAAAATTGTGATAAATAAAAAAACTTTACCAGTTTCATTTAAGGACCAAAAAATTGACAGCCGTGCCTTTGTTTTGGTACAGCCCATATGTAGCTTGTTTTTGGTCACAGGTCCAGGAATGGCTGAATAATTGCAATATTTACCTGAAGCTAACCCTGTAGATAGCACTACTGGGCGATCTGAAAAGTCATCGTCAATCGATCAATAACACTTAAAAAAAAATAGGTTTATTTTCAATTTACAATCTGTAGAAACTATGAGAACAGAAAGGTTCAGCACTTTTATGAAACATCTGTCACGATCGTCGTTAGGTGAAAGAGAGGACCAAGGCGCAGCGTGATATAAATACATATTTTTAATAGAAGAAGAAACGAACACTAATACAAACTAGACAAAACAACCGTGAAGCTACAAAACGAAAGTGCAGACACAAGCAACTAACGTCAAGACATAGACAATTACCCACAACCTACCTAATGCCTATGGCTGCCTAAATATGGCTACCAATCAGAGACATCGATAGACAGCTGTCTCTAATTGAGAACCAATCCAGGCAACCATAGACTTACATAAACACCTACACTGAACACAACCCCATGAACTCTACAAAACCTCCTAGACAATACAAACACCCTAGACTAGACAAAAACACACAAACATCCCCCATGTCACACCCTGACCTAACTAAAATAATAAAGAAAACAAAGATAACTAAGGCCACGGCGTGACAACATCACAGCACAGTTGAAAAATATATGGCAAATAGAAATCCAATATGGACGGTGTTAAGAGATAGATGGGATGGGTTGAATGGAGCTGAAGGTTGGGACTAATAACAAATAATAACAACAAGATAACTAAACATACTGTGCCCATAAAACAAATATAGGTTGAGAACTTTTTTGAAAGAGCACTGTTTGAAAGATATGGCAAATAGAAATCAAACCGGGTGTACACTTTCCAGGTAGTGTACATGTACCTCATTGTGATAGACTAGGGTTCTTTCCAGGTAGTGTACATGTACCTCATTGTGATAGACTAGGGTTCTTTCCAGGTAGTGCACATGTACCTCATGTGATAGACTAGGGTTCTTTCCAGGTAGTGTACATGTACCTCATTGTGATAAACTAGGGTTCTTTCCAGGTAGTGTACATGTACCTCATTGTGATAGACTAGGGATCTTTCCAGGTAGTGTACATGTACCTCATTGTGATAGACTAGGGTCATTTCCAGGTAGTGTACATGTACCTCATTGTGATAGACTAGGGTTCTTTCCAGGTAGTGTCCATGTACCTCATTGTGATAGACTAGGGTTCTTTCCAGGTAGTGTCCATGTACCTCATTGTGATAGACTAGGGTCATTTCCAGGTAGTGTCCATGTACCTCATTGTGATAGACTAGGGTCATTTCCAGGTAGTGTACATGTACCTCATTGTGATAGACTAGGGTTCTTTCCAGGTAGTGTCCATGTACCTCATTGTGATAGACTAGGGTTCTTTCCAGGTAGTGTCCATGTACCTCATTGTGATAGACTAGGGTTCTTTCCAGGTAGTGTACATGTACCTCATTGTGATAGACTAGGGTCATTTCCAGGTAGTGAACATGTACCTCATTGTGATAGACTAGGGTTCTTTCCAGGTAGTGTCCATGTACCTCATTGTGTAGACTAGGGTTCTTTCCAGGTAGTGTCTATGTACCTCATTGTGATAGACTAGGGTCAGTTCCAGGTAGTGTCCATGTACCTCATGGTGATAGACTAGGGTCATTTCCAGGTAGTGTACATGTACCTCATTGTGATAGACTAGGGTTCTTTCCAGGTAGTGTCCATGTACCTCATTGTGATAGACTAGGGTCATTCCAGGTAGTGTCCATGTACCTCATTGTGATAGACTAGGGTCATTTCCAGGTAGTGTCCATGTACCTCATTGTGATAGACTAGGGTCATTTCCAGGTAGTGTCCATGTACCTCATTGTGATAGACTAGGGTTCTTTCCAGGTAGTGTACATGTACCTCATTGTGATAGCTAGGGTTCTTTCCAGGTAGTGTAACTGTACCTCATTGTGATAGACTAGGGTTCTTTCCAGGTAGTGTCCATGTACCTCATTGTGATAGACTAGGGTCAGTTCAGGTAGTGTCCTGTACCTCATTGTGATAGACTAGGGTCATTTCCAGGTAGTGTACATGTACCTCATTGTGATAGACTAGGGTTCTTTCTAGGTAGTGTACATGTACCTCATTGTGATAGACTAGGGTTCTTTCCAGGTAGTGTACATGTACCTCATTGTTATAGACTAGGGTTCTTTCCAGGTAGTGTCCATGTACCTCATTGTGATAGACTAGGGTCATTTCCAGGTAGTGTCCATGTACCTCATTGTGATAGACTAGGGTCAGTTCCAGGTAGTGTCATGTACCTCATGTGATAGACTAGGGTCATTTCCAGGTAGTGTCCATGTACCTCATTGTGATAGACTAGGGTTCTTTCCAGGTAGTGTCCATGTACCTCATTGTGATAGACTAGGGTTCTTTCCAGGTAGTGTCCATGTACCTCATTGTGATAGACTAGGGTTCTTTCCAGGTAGTGTACATGTACCTCATTGTGATAGACTAGGGTCATTTCCAGGTAGTGAACATGTACCTCATTGTGATGACTAGGGTACTTTCCAGGTAGTGTCCATGTACCTCATTGTGATAGACTAGGGTTCTTTCCAGGTAGTGTCTATGTACCTCATTTGTGATAGACTAGGGTCAGTTCCAGGTAGTGTCCATGTACCTCATTGTGATAGACTAGGGTCATTTCCAGGTAGTGTACATGTACCTCATTGTGATAGACTAGGGTTCTTTCCAGGTAGTGTCCATGTACCTCATTGTGATAGACTAGGGTCATTTTCCAGGTAGTGTCCATGTACCTCATTGTGATAGACTAGGGTCATTTCCAGGTAGTGTCCATGTACTCATTGTGATAGACTAGGGTCATTTCCAGGTTGTGTCATGTACCTCATTGTGATAGACTAGGGTTCTTTCCAGGTTAGTGTACATGTACCTCATTGTGATAGACTAGGGTTCTTTCCAGGTAGTGTACATGTACCTCATTGTGATAGGCTAGGGTTTTTCCAGGTAGTGTCCATGTACCTCATTGTGATAGACTAGGGTCAGTTCCAGGTAGTGTTCCATTGTACCTCATTGTGATAGACTAGGGTCATTTCCAGGTAGTGTACATGACCTCATTGTGATAGATAGGGTCATTCCAGGTAGTGTACATGTACCTCATTGTGATAGCTAGGGTTCTTTCTAGTAGTGTACATGTACCTCATTGTGATAGACTAGGGTTCTTTCCAGGTAGTGTCCATGTACCTCATTGTGATAGACTAGGGTTCTTTCCAGTAGTGTCCATGTACCTCATTGTGATAGACTAGGGTCAGTTCAGGTAGTGTCCATGTATCATTGTCTGATAGACTAGGGTCTTTCCAGGTAGTGTACATGTACTCATTGTGATAGACTAGGTTCTTTCGGTAGTGTCCAAGTCCTCATTTGTTAGACTAGGGTTCTTTCCGGTAGTGTCTGTACCTCATTGTGGATAGACTAGGGTATTTTTCCAGGTGTGCCATGTACCTCATTGTGTATAGACTAGGGTCATTTCCAGGTAGTGTACATGTACCTCATTGTTGGATATTGTCCTTTCTCTTCATTGTTATATGAACTCTCATATTAGCCTAGACACGTCCTCGGGAGAGGAACGCTGCAGAGTTGTTTAATAATAAATCACAACCACAAGAGGGTGAGAGACATCCTGTTTAATCTCCTGTCAATAGTCAGACAGCAGGGTCCCATATTCATAAATCATCTCAGAGTCTGATTGCTGTTCTAGGATCAGGGCCCACTTGTCTATATCATCTTATTCATTATTAACTAAATAGCTAAACTGATCCTAAATCAGCACCAAAACTGTCTGGACAATAGGATAGTTATACTCTCAGTTAGTAAGGAAGCATTTCGCTGTTAGTTCTACGCCTGTTGTTTACGAAGCATTTTTGGACAGATACAATGTGATTTGATTTGACAATGTACAATACAAAGACTGCATGTATTCTGTATTCTACCTGGAGTCCAATGATGCATCAATCTAAAAACAAGTAGAAGAGGCATAATAATAACAACATACATGAAAGGAGAGAGACAGCAGTGAGGAGTGTAAGTCCCTGGGTTTGTAGAGTACACTACAGCACCTGGAACACGCTGGGATACATACAAAATAGCACCCTATTCCCTATATAGTGCACTACTTTTGACCAGAGGGTTATGGGCCTAGGGGCCAACAGTAGTGTACTATAAAAGGAATAGGGTGCCATTGAGGATGCATACAGGCTTTTTCCAGGTGCTGTAATCTACTAGAGCACCTGCGTGATAAAAGCCTGTTATAATATCTGCCATAAAGCCAGAGGCTGCCAATGATACGGTCCACTGAGCGTAGTCCATTATACAAATATTTAACAAGCATGTCTACTATCAGCCTGGATCTTTATTTTGCCGCAGATATTTACAGTAAATAAGGATTATACACGGTGGGAAATAAATGAATAGAGAGAGGGTTGCATTGTATGGGGCTTTGAGGACCAGATGTAGTAACGTTATTTATCCACTAGGTGGCAACACAGTTATAGGAGATTGGGATGAGTACACAGGAAATTTAGAGTAATGAAGAGAATAAGAAAAACACCATATGACCTTATTTGTTTTTATGAACATATACAATTTAATTTAGACATCTCTGTCTATTTATCATTTTATATATGGACTATAAATGTTTTATGCATATCTATAAACCTCCTCGTTATGTGTTGTTGGTTTGACATCATGCTAGAGCCGGGCACCACCAGGGGAAGTGAGGTCACATTGTGTGAAGAGAGCAGACAGTGACCCAGAGGGGGGAAAAAACCCACAACGTCATCTGGCCAAAATAACCAGGGGAAGTGAGGTCACATTGTGTGAAGAGAGCAGACAGTGAACCAGAAGGGGGGGAAAAACCCACAACGTCATCTGGCCAAAATAACCACATCTATCATATCTATTCCATCTGATTTGATTTACCAGGTGCCCCTTGATGTCTGACATTAACACAATGTAGATGATGTCTAACGTTAACCTAATGTAGAGACGACATTAAGCAGACATGATGAGGAAAATAAAGTGTACGTCTACTGGCCTATTGTTTGTTTTCTGGKTAAGAATCACAATGTTGTTGCTGTGCTGTAATACGTCAACAACAAGTTTAGAACAAGTTGAGCTATGAAAGTGCTCCTGTGCTTTAGTGATTCCATTGCTTCATGGGCCATCGAAACGCTGCAGGAAGAGACGCGGGAGACGTGCCGGCATCTTGGTGAGATTGACACAAAGAGAATTTTGACCGGCGCTCCCCTCTGTTATATCGGCAAATGTCCAGTCACACTGAAAGGAGAGACTGGACAGGGGAGGCAGGTAGCCTAGTGGTTAGAGTGTAGGGACGGCAGGTAGCCTAGTGGTTAGAGTGTAGGGGCGGCAGGTAGCCTAGTGGTTAGAGTGTAGGGACGGCAGGTAGCCTAGTGGTTAGAGTGTAGGGACGGCAGGTAGCCTAGTGGTTAGAGCGTTGGGTCAGTAACGGAAAGGTTGCTAGATCGAATCCTCCGAGCTGACAAGGTAAAAATATGTCGTTCTGCCCCCTGAACAAGGTAGTTAAACCCACTGTTCCTAGGCTGTCATTGTAAATAAGAATTTGTACTTAACTGACTTGCCTAGTTAAATTTAAAAAAAAATAGGAGATGTCTCTGATGGGAAATGTTTGAGAGTCTCCTATCAGAGAGACTTGAAAAGCTGCAATTTAATATGCCTTGTAGAGACATGGCAGGAGGAGACCATGTATAGAGGGTTCTCATTTACAAGCTTGCAGAATGGTATGGCGTGTTGGAGTGCATGATGTCATATCATTTGACTGTCAGCCATTGTTTCCATTAATGCTAGTTCGACCACCCGAGGGCATCTTTGAGGGCATCTTTGAGGGCATCTTTGAGGGCATCTTTGAGGGCATCTTTATGAAGCTTGTTGGCACTTGTTTAGTTTTTCCAAATAATCCACGCAGGCCCGACGTTTTGTTTGCTATAGTCTATCCTGAAAGAGCATATTCCAAGTTTATTTTTTTCATTAACCTATTTTTACCAAATAACACAAAAATGTTTTACAGATGGTCTCTCTCTGTCAAAATACAACGTTTTCCTAGAATAACCGCAGTCCCATGACTAAAGATGACAATCAGCATAAATCCCCGTTTGGGGAAAATATCCCTTCTATTGTATTCTGTTATATTACATCATATTCAAATTGTAAAGGTCTGGGGGAAAAGAAGCATGTGATGTCTCCTAAATGAACAAGTTAATTTCATTGACATGGCGCGGTCGTAGACTCAGCTGTTATAACAAATCATAAAACATGCTATTATCTGTTCTTTTGATGTAAATTGTCTTAATGTCATATTTCTTTTTAAGATCTTCTTAAACAAAATATTAATGTATTTCTTTGTGATTGTGTATATTAAATAGATTTATTAGACTGGTGGCTATTGGTAGACTAGTCAATGAGTCCCGGCTATTCTGCTGTTAAAATGCACATGGTACAGCAGACCTTCATAACGCATCGAGGATAAACTGTTCATAACGTCTTAGTCTTTTATCCTATTTTATTTCAATGTAGGTCTACTGCTAGAAAGTAAAATACACATGTCTACTATCAGTTAGGGACAAGTTGGGTTCAAGGTTTTTATTGAAATTAAATGATTGACGTCTACAGAACTCTTAGGTCTACAATTAAATGAATTCTTAGGTCTACAATTAAATGAATTCTTAGGTCTAAAGTTAAATGAATTCTTAGGTCTACAATTAAATGAATTCTTAAGGTCTACAATTAAATGAATTCTTAGGTCTACATAATTAAAGTTTGAATTCTTAGGTTTCTACAATTAAATGAATCTTAGGTACATTAAAATGAATTCTTAGGTCTACAATTAAATGAATTCTTAGGAGTCTACAATTAAATGAATTCTTAGGTCCTACAATTAAATGAATTCTTAGGTCTAGCAATTAAAGAATTCTTATCTACAATTAAATTATTCTTAGGTCTACAATTAAATGAACTCTTAGGTCTACAATTAATGAATTCTTAGGCTACTATTAAATGAATTAGTCTATTTTAAATTGATTCTTAGGTCTTACAATAAATGAAATTCTTAGGTCTACAATTAAATGAATTCTTAGGTCTACAATTAAATTAATTCTTAGGTCTACAATTAAATGAACTCTTAGGTCTGTCATTCTGACTGACTGAACACAGATCATCCCGTCTTCAGGGTCCTCAGAGTTTCGCATGCTAAATAAGTTCTGTTATACTCACAGACATATTTCAAACAGTTTTAGAAACTTCAGAGTGTTTTCCATCCAAATCTACTAACAATATGTATATCTTATCTTCTGGGGATGAGTAGCTGGCAGTTGAATTGTGGTATGCTTTTCATCCAAACGTGAAAATGCTGCCCCCTATTCTAGAGAAGTTAACAGCCCTTCACTGACATAGAGGTAGGTTATTTAAAGAGTGCATGGTGGGTGGAGGAATTGACAGACAAATCTATGGATATAGCAACAGCCTAATTTCATCTGTCAAACAGGTAGTCCAACCAGGTAGGCCTACAGGGCAGAGTCAGAAAGGTTCAGAATGGCAGGGAGGCTCGGGGTCAGGGCAGGCAGAATGGTCAAAACCGTAAGAACTAGAAAACAGGGACTAGAGTGAACAGGAGTACGGGATAAAACACGCTGGTAGGCTTGACGAGACAAGATGAACTCGCAAAAGATGAACAGAAAACACAGGTACCAATGCACATGGGATAATGGGGAAAAATCACAAGACAGGTGAAACTATCTAGATGATTTTTATAGTGGAGATCAAGTTCATAGCTTCCTGGCTGGGCTGATGAGACAGTGGATTGCGCGCAGTCAGATGGAACAGAGTAAATAGGCATTTCAACGTCATAGATGTATTGGTAACTTGTAGAATAGACACTGGCTGGAATGCGTTTTTAACCAATCAGCGTGTGGGTCAGGATTAGACCCACACGTTGTATTAATCTATCTATCTAGAGTCCTTTATTGTAATATAGAACGTTCCATATCTATCTATCTAGAGTCCTTTATTGTAATATAGAACGTTCCATATCTATCTATCTAGTGAGTAGAAGTGCAAGTGAGTGAGTGAAATGGGAAGGACAAGGTGAAGCAGCTCTGTATACAAATTATAATTTCTCAGCTTCAACTAATTTGTAGGAGGTGATTCAGATTGTATTAGTGTGGTGGACAGAATGAGATGTAGTGCTGGTTTTGGAGTAAGGTCAGCAAGATGCGAGGGATAAGCCACTTCCACACTGTTTTGGTAGCAGTAGCCCTTCTCTCTTTCTGTAGTCTTTCTCTCTCTCCTGTGTGCCTGGGCTTGGCCTCTACAACACAGCACGCCCTTTGGCTCCACCAAAGGCCCCCAGACCGTTCAACAACAGCTGCACTCCAGTCACTGCGGTGAAACCGAACACAAAACAGGGCACACAGACAACAACACACAAAGGTCAACCAACTCCCCGGAAGATGCACGTCCTAGGCAGCGAGGGACGGCTGTTATAGGTGATATGTGTGACAGTAGTGTGTGTGTGTATAGATTCTCTATGTCGAGTGCATGTTTGAGACCTAGTGTCTACCTCTTGTCTACTCCGTAATTCGACTCAAGTCGAATATCACATTCTAAGGAGGTCGAGCAACCATGTCTACATCAACATTACACCACGCATAATAGGCTGAATGCGCGAACTCTCACGACTGCCGTATTGGCAAGAGTCATATCTGTAATGGCCCATGCAAGAAATCTCAAGATTATTAATACTATCTGCGACCAGCCGTGCACCACAGAGAACAGAGGAGTGGACGGTGTTTCCAGGGTTAGGAAAGGTTTTTGAGCCAGCTGAGAAGCAGTTATCCTGCCTGACAGCTGTTCTCGGTATTATGTCCCACTGAACCCGAGAGCACGTCCATAACCAGTACGTATTCATGGAAGCCAATTGGAGTCCAGCGCTAAACCGTGTAGTAAGATCACCCTGAGAGCTGTAGCTATATTGAGTGTGGAGGTACACCTTATGCTAGCGGGTTGACTCTGAGCCAAGTGGTGGTGTTTCTTTGCAATTACGTACAAGCACGAGAGTCCCTGGCTGTAAAATAAGATTATTTAGTTAATTTGGATTTGGCAGTTTTTTAGGGTTCAAATCAATCTCGTTAGAGGAAAGTGAAAAGACGTTGCACTATAGTGTAAAGTGGTGGCAAATATAAAAGATAGCCTAAAGGACAAAAATGTCGAGAACATTCAATGTTGAGATTATAACTGTCATACAACATTACACACAGCAAATTCGGTTTACACAATCTGGTCTATAGAGACAATGATCCTGTAAAAACAATTAGAATGCGACAAGTGGTAGCTGGTCAAAACGACCATATTAATGATAACTCATGTGAATGTTCTGTAGACCATCGCTGCGGCAGACTCTCGTTCCCTTGGTGTTGCAGCAGACAGGTGGAGAAAAGAATGTCTCTGAGAGTCGTCGCAAAACGTCCGTTGTCGTGGTACTGGGCTGCTTACAAGCAAAACAAATCTAAACGTGACAAGAAGATGCGGAGTTCTATAAGATCACAGACAAGATGACTACTTTTATCTTCGTCACAAGTCTCCACAACGTAAGCAATTTTACCTGCAGGTAATGATGATAGTTGTGTTGGGTTTAATTTTCCATCAATTTAATAAAAAGTAGCCTGGTAGTTCCGAGACGTCGTCAGCTATAAAGTTAACGTTACTCTGTTTCATTATTGTAACTTGAAGCTAGCTCAGCTAAGCTATTCAGCCAACAAAGCTCGCAACGAACCAAATCATTTGTTTTTACGAAAGTACGATTTCGAGAGTTGCTTGAGAGACTGACGTTTGTATGCTTATAATTTTTCATAACGAAATAACTTATGGGCAAGTATCGATGCTTTGGGACGAAAATATAGTGTTCATAAAAGATCACCAGAAGCGGACAAACAGTCCAAACATATCTAAGGATAGACCCACTGCAACCGCCTTTAAAAGTAACAGCAACAACAAGGCCGCAAATAATCTGCGAGAAAGCCTCTCAATTATATGGGAAGCGGAACAGATTATTCAGCAAGACCAAATGGGATGGCATAAATCCTTATCGTTGCACCGCTCAGGGAACAGTCAGATAAGGAAGGAGGACCTATATTGGGGCAGTTTCTGTGGTTGTTTGCACGCGAACGATGTGCCCTACGAGCATCCAGAGAGAAAGGCGCTGCTGCTAGAGGAGCAAGCAAATTGTATACTAACTTGACAGCTTTCCTATAAACTTCAATGGCCCATCTAATTCCCACCCCAAAAAGATGCATGCGTTGGGATAGGCATTATGAGGATAGGTTGAGACGTCCTAATGAAATGTAAGGAAAAATTCCCTTATCTACTATGAGCGAACCGTATGGTTTCAAGGACGTCGCAAACCGTGAGAGGGCAAGTGGGAGAAGAGATTAAAAATATAGTCAATACTTTGAGTTTAGTCATCCGTGGCCTGGGGCCTCAACGAAGTTGCAGCCTCCGTCGTCATCTCCAGGCTTTCCTGTTCGCTTGCTGGGCTAGTTGATTGCTTTGGCATGGTGGGCGGGGGCCGGTAGGCAGAGGCCTTGGATGGGTGGAGAGGGCCATCCCCCACGAAGGGCCTGGGCGACCCTGGGAGACCCGTCCCAGGGACTCCTGGACCTGGAGACCGAGCGCAGCACAAGGGAAGAGGCAGACTGCCAACAGAGCATGTCTGGAAGTTGTGGCTCTGGAGGGAGCTCATCTGTGGAGGAGGTTTGAGTGGGAAAGTGAAGATGGGGGCCTGAGAGTCAGGCTAGAAGTGATGTCACTGCAGAAGTTCGATCTTAGTCTGCGGGAAAACGTACGGAAATTGGAACCATACATGGATCCTACGACAACTAAAAGCAAATGGCGGGTAATCATCGTGAGTCGGAGCAGGCACAGAGTGGGATGAGTTTCAAGCTCGTGTATACGATAAGGGTCAAGGACAATAGCCAGAAGATGCTAGAGTAGCAGGGGATGGAACAGGCGAGAGAAACAGGATTAAAGAGAAGGAGAGAAAAGCAAAAAATTGAAATTGAGAGAGAGTTCAATGATATGTTCGCGTAGTACATGTAATTGATATAATCTGATTGGTGGAAAGACAAAGAATAGGAGAGAGAGTAGAGAGGATATCACAGAAGGCAGAGCATAAAAGAGAGAGACAGAGAGAAGAAACAGAGAAAAGAGAGACAGGAGAGACAGAGATAGGAAGGACGGAGAGAAGAGATCAAGGAGAGAGACAGGGAGAGAAGCAGAGAAAGAAGAGAGAGAGTGGATGGAGAGGAGAGAGAGAACAGTAGAAAATGAGAAGAGAGAGCACAGAGAAAAGAGAGAGAGAGACCTCAATGAGAAAAGTAGAAGAAGAGGAGAAAGAGGAAGAGACGAGAGAGACAGAGAGAGAGAGAGAGAGAAGAAGGAGGACAGACAGAGAGAACCAAGTTACTAACACTAGAATGGGAACAGTGCCTGATCGGTAACTTTCACATCGGCTGATACACAAATCACATGTCTTTAGTCGCGTTCAAACCAATGATGTCTCTGACTCCCTCGTCCCTCTCCCAATCTCTTCTCCTTACTCGCCAAAGTCTCTTGTTCTCTCATTTCGGTACTCTCCTCTCTCTCTTCTCTCTCCTCTCTCTCGTCTCTCTCTCTACGTCTCTCTTCCTTTCTCTTCTCTCTTCTCTTCTGCTCTCCTCTCTCTCTCACTCCCCTCTATGTCTCGTCTCCTTCTCTCCTCTTCCTCTGTCTCACACAGGGAACTTCGCTCAGATGACACACACACACACACAAACTCACACCTAGGGTGTAGTCACACACACACGTTTGAACATTAACCAGTCATGCAGCCGCGCCCCCCCAAAAATTGCTTATGAGGCGCCTGATACTTGTTCCCCAGCGCCAGTTCATATTGCTGGCCTCACATCTCTACCCGACTAGACGTGTGAATGTAGTGTTCGTAGAGACTACACTATTATCGCGTATTGCCTCTCTTTGGAGAATGGTAACATGTGATTATCGGATGGGAGAAAGGGATGTATTGAGAGGCAATATGGTAGTGTAATCAGCATGAGGCAGTGAAAACACACAAAATACAGACGTAGGATTCGTTCATTTCTGAATCACATTCGTATTGTTGCCAGGGAGAATGTCCCCTCCACTAACAGGAAATGCAAACTTGTAGTGTATTTGAATATTTTTTTTTTATTATTCCAACCAGATAGAACATAGTTTGGTGCATGTCACTCGCACTAATGAGATATACCTAAAAGAGTTTTGAGAAGATGATTTGCACCTGAATGAGGAAAAAATTGGGTACAACCCCTTAGCAAAAACGATCCCATGAGAACATGTCTGTTTAGAAGGTGTGTGGTCGCTACATTCAACGAATAAATTGTTCACGTATAATATCTATCTGTCAACAATGGGGACCTTAATATAGCTTCCCCAGCGCAAGGAGAGGAGAGATATAATTCCTGTCAAAAAATTAGCAAAATGAACAATGTCTCCGCTCATCGGAGGACATCTACTCCCTACTATGTTTATACACCATCGAACGTGAATCTTATAAGGAGAGTACTAAACCTTTTAATTAAGATTCTTGATTTATGTAAGAGTGTTTATGATGTTTATGAGGGTTTCGTACAATTAAGGTGTTCTTGGTACTGTGATTAAATGGTATGATTATTAGCGTGTGAGATGTGGCTAGTGGTTAAGATGTTATGTAGCGTTTCAGAGGTGGTGGGGAATGATATCAAGAATGTTTTTGATGTATGGGGAGCCAATTAATCCCGGCCAGGAAAGAGGGCAGCCGCTTGCCCTTTGCAAATAGCAGGACTAAATTAGGAGGTGGACATCTAATATTGAATACGAAACATAATGTAGTGTGCGTAAAGTGATGCTGTTAGGATAATCAATCCCCCCCGCCAGTAAATACCTAAATGCAAGAGATCCAAGAGTTTGATTGGAGAGAAGATCTGCCAGTATGGTGAGGCGAGAACGAGAAATGAAATTGAATTGTCAAACAAATAACACACCCAAAAGATAATCCTCTATTAAACCGTAATAATTTGACTTGTCATCTCACGACCGATAGACTCAACATAGGAGCTACACTAAGTGCACGAGGTGACAAGATAAAGCAGCGACACACGGACAAAAGAGTAATAGAAATATCCAGATAGAGTTGAATGTTATATTACAATAAGGACTCTAGATAGATAGATATGACAGGTCTATTCAGTAAAGGACTACTGGATAGATGAGATATGAACGTTCTAATAATTATGTAAGGCTCTGGAGTAGATAGATATGGAAAACGTCTATATTTACAGTAAAGGACTCTAGGATAATAGTAGATATGGGAACGTTCTAATAATTACAAATAAAGGACTTCCTCAGATATATAGAGTATGGAACGGTTCTATCAATTAACATATAAAAGGGCTCGAGTAGATAGATATGGAAGTATGTCAATAAAGGACTAAAGTAGATAAGATAAGATATGGATAACGGTTCTATAATTGAGCAAGGTAAGCGGAGACTCTAGATAGAACTAGGATAATGGATCGAACGTTCTATTTCAATAACGGAAGGGTAGCTCTTGAGAATAGATAGATATGGAAACTGTGTAGCAATAAGAGGACTACGTAGACTCCAGATAGAAGTATAGCGAACGGTTCTAAGGTTGGAATTACATATAAAGGACTCGAGATAAGATAGATATGGAACCTGTTCTATATTACAATAGAAGGACTCTATATAGATATGATCTAAGTACAACCGTGGGGTCTAATCACACGACCTCACACCGCGATGGTTTAAAAACCGCATGTCCAGCCAAGTGTCTATTCATCAAGGCTTACCATGATACATGCTATGGACGTTTGAAAATCCTATTTACTTCTGTTCCTCACTGACTTTTGCGTCCCGCAATTCCAACTGTCCTCTCAAGCCAGCCAGCGAAGCTAGTGGAAAACTTGATGCGCCACATAAATACATCATCTAGTGAGATGGTGTACAGTCGATCAACTGTCTTGATGCATGTTTTGGCGCCTTTCATTATGCCTTGTATGGTGCAGTTGGTACCAGAAAGAAGGATGATCGTAGTTGTTGCTTCATTCTATTTGCGGAAGTTCGATCTTGTCGTCGTCAAGGCCTACCAGCGTGTTTTATCCCGTACTTACATGTTCACTGCTAGGTGTCCCTGTTTTCATAGTTCTTAACGGTTTTAGGAACGCATTCTGCCTGCCTGACTGCCCGAGCCTCCCTGGCATCTCTGAACGCTTCTGCTCTGGCCCTGTAGGCCTACGCTGGTTGGACTACCTGTTTGCAGATGAAGATTGAGGCTGTTGCTGCATATCCATAGATTTGTTCCTGTCATATTCCCCACGCCACCATCGCACTCTGTTTAAATCTTCTCACACTGAGCAGACTGGAAACTGGAAAACCATCAGAGGAGGAGGAAAGAGAGAGAATAAAGAGTGGATGAGTGGGTGGAGGAATTGAACAGACAAATCTATGGATATAAGCAACAGCCTAAATTCATTGTCCAAACAGGTAGTCCAACAGAGTAGGCATACAGGCAGATGTCAGCAAAAGAAGCGGTTTCAGAAGAGGCAGGAGGAGGCATCGAGGTCAAGCGTGCAGGCAGCCAATTGCGTCAATAACGCTGTAAGAGAAGACTTTTATGAAAACAGATTGGTGTAATCGTAACAGAGATGACAAATCTGTCTAGAGTCCAATCTACGCAAGCGGGACATATACAGCTAAGACAACGCTGGTAGTGAAGGAGAGAAGAGTGAAGCGGAGTAGCAAGAAGGTGATAGTGCCAGAGAGCAACACAATAGCTGAGTGTTAGAACTCAGCGGCATTTTGGACATCCAAGAGCATAATTATAGAGTGAATAACTAACACCAATCACAGGCTAGGTGGGAGGTCTCATAAAACTCAACACTAAACACGGGAAGAGAATAAAAAGGAAAATTCTAACTATAACAGGTTGAACTATCTAAAGATAGATTTTTATCAAATCAGGAGAGAAATTCAGACTTACGAGGCAAAAGTTATAACAATATGAGCATTCCTGTGCTAGCGAGAGACTAATGCATTGTGAATAGACAAGCTAGCAGATTGGAAGAGCTGGCATCGCGAGCATCAGGACTAGAAAAACAGAAGCAAATCATCAACGTTGTCACTTATACCACAAACGTCATACAGCAGCCTAAAATGTATTGTTCACTTTCAGGAGTTCAACGAATATTAGGTGCGGTTACTCGCACACATTAGACAACAATGACCATGTGCTAGGCAAGTAGTTCGTTAAATATTTCATGACACACGCATCAGAATCACACGAAGGCGAGTTGGATCTGCAAAGAGCGCAGGTAGTCACATCCAACACCACACAGCATAATCTCACCTAATAACTCTATCTCAATTCTACATTTAGAAGATCAAATATGATCCTATGTTATATATTGATCGAAGTTCCAGTAATTCTATACACTTAAGGAGCGGAGATATGAATAAAGGTTTCTCTATGCATATTCCTATCTAATCCTGCTACAGGCCAGGGTGAGGATCCCTATATTTGATACAATACGGATATTCTGTGCCGACCACTCCAACACTACACTACACATACAACTACTACAGATCCTTTATTGTAATATAGAACGTTCCATATCTATCTATCTAGAGTCTTTATCTGTAATATAGAACGTTCCATATCTATCTATCTAATAGTCCTTTATTGTACAACGTTCCATATCTATCTATCCGAGTCCTTTATTGTAATATATGAACGTTCCATATCTATATATCTAGAGTCCTTATTATAATATAGAACGTTCCATATCTATATATCTAGAGTCCTTTACTGTAATAAGAACGTTCCATATCTATCTATCCAGAGTCCTTTACTGTAATAAGAACGTTCCATATCTATCTATCCAGAGTCCTTTACTGTAATATAGAACGTTCCATATCTATCTATCTAGAGTCCTTTATTGTAATATAAACATTCCAAATCTATCTGATGTTGTACTCTTTCCTGTGTGCTGCTTATCTTGTCACAGCACTATGAGCTCCAGTTGAGGATGGCGAGATGACAAGTCAAATTATTGGTAAAAGGATATCTTTGTGTGTTATTTGTTTGACATCATTATCGTTGCCACAAGCAGACTTTCCATCAAAACTCTGGACTCTAGCATTAGGTTACAGCATGATCTACAGTATATATTAGGATGCCCATTAGCTGTTTGCAAAAGCAGCAGCTGCTCTTCCCGGGGGCCACACAAAACATTGAAACATGACATTACACAGAACATTAATAGCCAAGAACAGAACTACATACATTTAAAATAAGAATAATTAAGGTTTATAAAGAATTTACAGATGCTGGATCTTAATTTGAGCCAGGAAAATCATCCTGCAGCAACAGGACATTTGAATTGTGATGTGGATTATAATTCATGGACGTTTTTGTAAGGGGTTGATACATTTTTCATTAGGGCAAATCAAGTCTAAAAATTTGAAAGTGGAAATGACAAACTTTTGAATAATAAAAAAAAAATCAAATACACTACAAGTTTGCATTTCCTGTAGTGGAGGGACATTCTCGGCAACAAACGAGTGATCAAATGAAGATCCTACGTCTGTATTTGGTGTTTCACTGCCTCTGCATTAACACTACAAAATTGCCTCTCAAAACATCTCTCCATCCGATTAATCACATGTTTAAACCTCAAGGACAATATCCATAAAAGTCTCTCTACGACATCTGAACATCAACGTTAGGGTAGAGATGAGGCCAGCAATAGACTTGGGGAGAAGTTCAGGCCTCAAGCAATTTTTTGGGGGGGGCTGCATGACTTAACATGTTCAAACGTGTGTGTGTGTGTGAGTTGGTGTGTGTGTGTGTGTGTGTGTGTGAGACAGAGAGAGAGAGAGAGAGAGAGAGAGAGAGAGAGAGAGAGAGAGAGAGAGAGAGAGAGAGAGAGAGAGAGAAGAAGAGGAAGAGAGAGAGAGAAGAGAGAGAGAGAGAGAGAGAGAGAGAGAGAGAGAGAGAGAGAGAAAGAGATTGGAGAAGGAGAGAGATTGGGAGAGGGAGAGGGAGACAGAGACATCAATGACACATAAGCATGTGATGTTATCAGCCGTGAGTAAGACAGCACTGTCCACTGTTTAGTGAACTTGTTTTCTCCTCTGTCTCTCTCTCTCTCTCTCTCTCTCTTCTCTCTTTCTCTCTCTCTCTCTCTCTTTCTCTGTCTCTCTCTCTTTCTCTGTCTTCTCTCTCTTTCTCTGTCTCTCTCTCTTTCTCTACTCTCTCTCTCTCTCTCTCTCTCTGTTCTCTCTCTGTCTCTCTCCGTCTCTATCTCTGTCTCTCTGTCTCTCTCTCTGTTTCTCTCTCTGTCTCTCTCTTTATCTCTCTCTCTGTGTATCTCTCTATCTCTCTCTATTCTTTGTCTCCAAACAGATCATATCAAATTACATGTACAGGAACATATCCATTGTAATTATTCAATTCAATTTGCTTTCTCTTCTCTCTCTGTCTCTCTGTTTCTCTCACTCTCTGTCTATGCTCACTGAGTCTGTACATAGTCAAAGATTTCCTTAATTTTGGGTCAGGAATTCTGCCACTGTGTATTCTCTGTTTAGGGCCAATTTTTTCCAATGTGTCAAGTAATTATCTTTTTTTTATCCAAATTTGGTTGGTCTAAATATGTTGCTGTCCTGGAGCTCTTGTGGCGTCTGTCTGTCTGTGTTTGTGAATGTAGAGAAAGCATGATTATTCATATCCCTTATCACCCATTCCGTTAATAGTGTACAATCCATTTTTAAATCAGCGATCTTGACCTTTGCGATAACATACCCTTGTCGCAGAGACATCCTCTGAGCAGGAAAATACATTACGTTGAGAAATTACCAGCAGGACAGTCAACAATTAAAAGTTAAATTTTGCAGTATGACTGTAATGATTATCATCCAGACGGAATTAGAACTGCAAGCCGAATTATGACTCAGACAGGTTCAAAACAGAAACAACGTGAGTTCAGTTATCCTCAGAACTCAAACGACAAGCACAGAGAGAAGTAAAAACTGAAAGTCACCGTCGTCAAGGATTCTCCTCTATTTTCAATGTAAACTTCTACGTTCTGTCATTTAGCACTTCATAATCTCTATATGTTATACTTTAACAAAGCAGCACATGAATGAGTTCCAATTCTGTACATAACCTTTGTCAAAACAATCTGAACACATGATGTTTTGTCTGGAAAAAGCGCCCAAAAAGGAAGGCCTTGATTAATCAACATAGGATGGCCTTGATTAATCAACATTAACCTCTCTCTCTTCTGTCCCTCCCCTCTTCTATGTCTCTCTCTCTGTCTCTCTCTCTGTCTCTCTCTCTGTCTCTCTCCTCTTCTCTCTCTCCCTCTCCTCCTCTCCTCTTCTCTCCTCTCTCCCTCTCTCTCTCCTTCTCCTCTCTCTCTCTCTCTCCTCTCTCTCTCTCTCTCTCTCTCTCTCTCTCTCTCTCCTCTCTCTCTCTCATCCTCTCTCTCTCTCTCTCTCTTCTCTCTTCTCTGTGGTCTCTCTCTCTGTCTGTCTCTCTCTGTCTCTCTGTCTCTTCTTTGTCTCTCTTGTCTCTCTCTCTGTCTGTCTCTCTGTCTCTCTCGTCTGTCTCTGTCTATCTATCTCTCTCTGTCTCTCTCTCTCTGTCTCTTTGTG
>NC_036848.1:52904146-52913392 GCF_002910315.2 Salvelinus sp. IW2-2015
AGTTCTTTACTGTAATATAGAACGTTCCATATCTATCTAATCTATAGTCCTTTAATTGATACAAACGTTCCATATCTATCTATCCTCGAGTCCTTTATTGTAATATAGAACGTTCCATATCTATATATCTAGAGTCCTTTATTGTAATATAGAACGTTCCATATCTATATATCTAGAGTCCTTTACTGTAATATAGAACGTTCCTATCTATCTATCCAGAGTCCTTTACTGTAATATAGAAAACGTTCCATATCTATCTATCCAGAGTCCTTTACTGTAATATAGAACGTTCCATATCTATCTATCTAGAGTCCTTTATTGTAATATAAACATTCCAAATCTATCTGATGTTGTACTCTTTCCTGTGTGCTGCTTATCTTGTCACAGCACTATGAGCTCCAGTTGAGATGCGAGATGACAAGTCAAATTATTGGTAAAAGGATATCTTTGTGTGTTATTTGTTTGACATCATTATCGTTGCCACAAGCAGACTTTCCATCAAAACTCTGGACTCTAGCATTAGGTTACAGCAATGATCTACAGTATATATTAGGATGCCCATTAGCTGTTTGCAAAAGCAGCAGCTGCTCTTCCGCGGGGGCCACACAAAACATTGAAACATGACATTACACAAGAACATTAATAGCCAAGAACAGAACTACATACATTTAAAATAAAGAATAATTAAGGTTTATAAAGAATTTACAGATGCTGGGATCTTAATTTGAGCCAGGAAAATCATCCTGCAGCAACAGGACATTTGAATTGTGATGTGGATTATAATTCATGGACGTTTTTTGTAAGGGGTTGATACATTTTTCATTAGGGCAAATCAAGTCTAAAATTTGAAAAGTGGAAATGACAAACTTTTGAATATAAAAAAAAAATCAAATACACTACAAGTTTGCATTTCCTGTAGTGGAGGGACATTCTCGGCAACAAACGAGTGATCAAATGAAGATTCCTACGTCTGTATTTGGTGTTTCACTGCTCTGCATTAACACTACCAATTGCCTCTCAAAACTCTTCCATCCGATTAATCACATGTTTTAACCTCAAGGACAATATCCATAAAAGTCTCTCTACGACACTGAACATCAACGTTAGGGTAGAGATGAGGCCAGCAATAGACTTGGGGAGTTCAGGCCTCAAGCAATTTTTTGGGGGGGGCTGCATGACTTAATGTTCAAACGTGTGTGTGTGTGTGAGTTTGGTGTGTGTGTGTGTGTGTGTGTGTGAGCAGAGAGAGAGAGAGAGAGAGAGAGAGAGAGAGAGGAGAAGAGAGAGAGAGAGAGAGAGAGAGAGAGAAGAGAGAGAGAGAGAGAGAGAGAGAGAGAGAGAGAGAGAGAGAGAGAGAGAGAGAAGAGAGAGAAAGAAGATTGGGAGAAGGAGAGAGATTGGGAGAGGAGAGGGAGACCAGAGACATCATATGACAACCTAAGCATGTGATGTTATCAGCCGTGAGTAAAGCAGCACTGTCCACTGTTTAGTGAACTTGTTTTCTCCTCTGTCTCTCTCTCTCTCTCTTCTCTCTCTCTCTCCTCTTTCTCTCTCTCTTCTCTCTCTTTCTCTGTCTCTCTCTCTTTCTCTGTCTCTCTCTCTCTTTCTCTGTCTCTCTCTCTTTCTCACTCTCTCTCTCTTTCTCTCTCTCTCTGTCTCTCTCTGTCTCTCTCCGTCTCTAATCTCTGTCTCTCTGTCTCTCTCTCTGTTTCTCTCTCTCTGTCTCTCTCTTTATCTCTCTCTGTGTGATCTCTCTATCTCTCTCTATTCTTTGTCCTCCAAAACAGATCATATCAAATTACATGTACAGGAACATATCCATTGATTATTCAATTCAATTTGCTTTCTCTCTCTCTCTCTGTCTCTCTGTTTCTCTCACTCTCTGTCTATGCTCACTGAGTCTGTACATAGTCAAAGATTTCCTTAATTTTGGGTCAGGAATTCTGCCACTGTGTATTCTCTGTTTAGGGCCAATTTTTTCCAATGTGTCAAGTAATTATCTTTTTTTTATCCCATAATTTGGTTGGGTCTAAATATGTTGCTGTCCTGGAGCTCTGTGGCGTCTGTCTGTCTGTGTTTGTGAATGTAGAGAAAGCATGATTATTCATATCCCTTATCACCCATTCCGTTAATAGTGTACAATCCATTTTTAAATCAGCGATCTTGACCTTTGCGATAACATACCCTTGTCGCAGAGACATCCTCTGAGCAGGAAATACATTACGTTGAGAAATTACCAGCAGGACAGTCAACAATTAAAAGTTAAATTTTGCAGTATGACCTGTAATGATTATCATCCAGACGGAATTAGAACTGCAAGCCGAATTATGACCTCAGACAGGTTCTAACAGAACAACGTGAGTTCAGTTATCCTACAGAACTCAGAACGACAAGCACAGAGAAGAGTAAAAACTGAAAGTCACCGTCGTCAATTGGATTCTTCTCTATTTTCAATTTAAACTTCTACGTTCTGTCATTTAGCACTTCATAATCTCTATATGTTATACTTTAACAAAGCAGCACATTGAATGAGTTCCAATTCTGTACATAAACCTTTGTCAAAACAATCTGAACACATGAGTGTTTGTCTGGAAAAGCGCGCCAAAAAGGAAGGCCTTGATTAATCAACATAGGATGGCCTTGATTAATCAACATTAACCTCTCTCTTCTGTCCCTCCCTCTCTATGTCTCTCTCTCTGTCTCTCTCTCTGTCTCTCTCTCTCTTTGTCTCTCTCTCTCTCTCTCTCTCTCTCTCTCTCTCTCTCTCTCGTCTCTCTCTCCTCTCTCTCTCTCCTCTCTCTCTCCTCTCTCTCTCTCTCTCTCTCTCTCTCTCTCTCTCTCTCTCTCTCTCTCTCTCTCTCTCTCTCTCTCTCCTCTCTCATCTCTCTCTCTCTCTCTCTCTCTCTCTCTCTCTCTCTCTCTCTCGTTCTCGTCTCTCTCTCTCTCCTCTCTCTCGTCTCTCTCTCTCTCTCTCTCTCTTCTCTCTCTCTCTCCCTGTCTCGTCTCTCTCTCTGTCTCTCTCTCTGTCTTCTCTCTCTGTCTCTCTGTCTCTCTTTGTCTCTCTGTCTCTCTCTCTGTCTGTCTCTCTGTCTCTCTTGTCTGTCTCTGTCCTATCTCTCTCTCTTGTTCTCTCTCTCTGTCTCCTTTGTCTCTCTCTTGTCTCTCTCTGTGTCTCTCTGTCTCTGTGTCTCTCGTCTCTCTCTGTTCTCTCTTCTGTCTCTCTCTGTGTCTCTCTGTCTCTCTGTTCTCTGTCTTCTCTCTGTCTCTCTGTTTCTCTGTCTCTCTCTCTCTCTCTGTCTCTTCTCTGTCTCTCTGTCTGTCTCTCTGTCTCAAACCTATGTTCTATTAAAATCGGTTAATAACACTAAAGGATATTTGTCATTCATAATATACAAAATAATCTGTTTAATCTATATCACTAAAGGATCCAGTGGCGTTTAAGATGAATAAGGACAACCTTTTTGTTTGTTATGAGCCTTATTTATATTACAGCATATTGGATGACTGTCATTCATATTCCATTCACCAAGTTGAATGTAACAGCATTAGGCTACTACATAATACTCTAATTGTCCCTGTACACATCATGAGGTTGCTACAACCTGGCCTATGAATGAAAGTTTACAACGTAGGTGCACACAGGTCGAGAGACAAACATAAGGTGATGGACAGTGACACATAGACAGACAGTGGCAGACATTCAATACCGCCTTGCGCGCTCTGATCACGGGTAAACACAGTTTACTTTCATAAGCAGCCGTCTCTCTCTCTGTCTCTCTCTGTGTCTCTCTGTCTCTGTGTCTCTCTGTCTCTCTCTGTCTCTCTCTCTGTCTCTCTCTGTGTCTCTCTGTCTCTCTGTTTCTCTGTCTCTCTCTCTGTCTCTCTGTTTCTCTGTCTCTCTCTCTCTCTCTGTCTCTCTCTGTCTCTCTGTCTGTCTCTCTGTCTCATAACCTATGTTCTATTAAAATCGGTTAATAACACTAAAGGATATTTGTCATTCATAATATACAAAATAATCTGTTTAATCTATATCACTAAAGGATCCAGTGGCGTTTAAGATGAATAAGGACAACCTTTTTGTTTGTTATGAGCCTTATTTATATTACAGCATATTGGATGACTGTCATTCATATTCCATTCACCAAGTTGAATGTAACAGCATTAGGCTACTACATAATACTCTAATTGTCCCTGTACACATCATGAGGTTGCTACAACCTGGCCTATGAATGAAAGTTTACAACGTAGGTGCACACAGGTCGAGAGACAAACATAAGGTGATGGACAGTGACACATAGACAGACAGTGGCAGACATTCAATACCGCCTTGCGCGCTCTGATCACGGGTAAACACAGTTTACTTTCATAGCAGCCACGTTGTATTTGAAGACGTCAAAACTACGAAATAACACATATGGAATCATATAGTAAGCAAAAAAAGTGTTAAACAAATCAAAATGTATTTTAGATTCTTCAAAGTAGCCACCATAACGCATTAGTAAACCTGCTACAATTACACAGTAATGTTACAATGTATAGTGAGTAAGCAGTTACACCGGCAGGCCCCGGTGGCAATAAATTAGTAAAACCAAAAGCTTACCTTGACTTGGAAGAGTTCCAGTGTTGTGTTGGAAAGTCATAACCAATTAGGTAACATTGCATCCCTCTGTTTGACCAGGGTGTTTGGGTAGGCTAAACTAGCTAGCTGTATTTGCTAGCTAAATACGTGAAACTGAAAGGAGAAAAAATGGACAATCTCTCTCAGTCTCTCTCTTGCTTCTCCTTCATTTTGGAAGAAATTAATTTGTTCAAAACTGTTCAACTATTGTCTTCTCCCTCTTAGAGTCAACTACTCACCACACTTTATGCACTGCAGTGCTAGCTAGCTGTAGCTTATGCTTTCAGTACTAGATTCATTCTCTGATCCTTTGATTGGGTGGACAACAGGTCAGTTCATGCTGCAAGAGCTCTGATAGGTTGGAGGACATCCTCCGGGAAGTTATCATAATTACTGTGTAAGTCTATGGAAGGGGGTGAGAACCATGAAGCTAGCTGTCCTCCGGCTACACCATAGCGCTACCCTACAGAGTGCTGTTGAGGCTATTGTAGATCTTAATTGCAAAATATTGTGTTTCAGTAAAAAAAATTGTGACGTGTTAATATTTATTATAGTTTTATCTAAAAAGGATAACTTTATAAATGTTTTTTTTGTTTTTTTTGTATAAAATTCACTGAGGAGGATGGTCCTCCTCTTCCTCCCCTGAGGAGCCTCCACTGAAAGGATATTTTTATTTTCTAACATACTGGATTTGATTCCTTTATAACAAACTAAAGGATCTGTTGACTAAAATAATGTATAATTGTTTAACGTTTCTCCATTGAATCATTGGCTGTATATTTGAACCAATCTGTGTGATTCTGTGATTGCCATATAGAAGGCCTACATACTATTAGGAAACAACAGTATGTCATTGATGTTGTCCATCTGGATGGAGCAACATTATATCAAAACCTTGTGAAACAAGTCAATTTACTTCTGACATGCGCAACAGGGTGCATGGATGAACTGTTTATCAGAGCAAGAAACAAATCACAATTTTTTTTGGTGGTAGGATTTACTCACTTATCTCCCAATCAGTTTTCTCTAAACTTTATTGATGTTTTAATGACGTGTTAAATGAACCGGCAAGGGATCTTTTGAATGGAGGAGACTACAATCGGATTGTCTTATCGTTCACTGAGTCAGCGAAATGTGAGGTGCGCTATTGGGTAGGGAGAGAGCGCAGTGGAGACGAACGGGGAGGTCCAGTCCTGAGTGAATAATGTGTTCTCCAAGAGGCATCATTCCCAAGTTTGGTGAGAATGATCGATCCTTCAGCAGAATCTCATCGAAACACTTTACTTGAGCTGTAGTCCATTACAAGATAAAGAAGTGAATCAACCAAAGGATAGGCGCGCTGCAGTTTATCCAGAATAGGTGCCCAAATTGTGCCGCTAGAAATTTGGATAGAAGCTAGTACGGTATGCCTTGTCGGCTTGACAGTGTTAGTGCTTATCTATAGCCTAATACTGATCCGCACGTTATCAATTACGACCAAGGGCGGCAAATATCGGAAGATCTAAAGATGATTATGAATAGCTCGGACATATTTTGTAATTACAAAGAAGTAAGTAACTTCGCCAACAACTCGTCATGTGTGAACAAGACTCAGTCCTCACCCAGCTTCATCGACCTGGCGACTTTCATGCACATATTCCCGTCCATATACGGCATCCTGTGTACTATAGGAGTGATCGCCAACGGTTTGGTGATATACGCAGTGGCGACATGCAAGAAAAAGATTGTCTCGGACATCTACGTGCTGAACTTGGCCATCGCAGATATGCTCTTCTTGCTRGTGATGCCCTTCAACATTCACCAGCTGGTCCGAGACAGACAGTGGGTGTTCGGGGACTTCATGTGCAAAGCTGTCGTGGTGGTGGATGTTAGCAACCAGTTCACTACCGTGGGGATTGTAACGGTGCTATGTATTGACAGGTAAGTCTCCATCTCTCCAAATTCAATAGGTGTCAGTTTGATCATGACAAAGAGAGGTGTCGAATATAGCATCAATTAGGTCTCCTTCCTCTATTACATTTATGTATTCAGGTAGATATAACCTGGTGTAGGATATGATTATAACATAGTTAGAACCTATACGTTAGTAAGAAGAAGACATTACTGTTATGCAGCTCAAGAGCAGGGATCTAGTGAGCGGATGGTCGGGACCGGAGCGTTATTACAAATTAATTTGTAGACAGACTGCAGATTGACCGCAAGAAGTGCAAACAGATATAATAGTTGACTAAAACATAATCATTTTCAAACCTATAGTACCAGTCAAAAGTGTGGACACACCTGTTCATTCCAGGGTTTTTCTTTATTTTAACTTTTTTCTACATTGTAGAATAATAGTGAAGACATCAAAACTATAAAATAACACATATGGAATCACGTAGTAACCAAAAAAGTGTTTGACAAATCAAAATATATTTTATATTTGAGATTCTTCAAAGTAGCCACCCTTTGCAAAAAGAAAGGAGGACCAGGGCACTTTTCATATAGTTAATTAAAATGCCTTTAATTGTGTTCAATAGAAACAAAGTTGTAAAAAGTAACCTTTGCCTTGATGGCAGCTTTGCACACTCTTGAAATTGTCTTAACCAGCTTCACGAGGAATGCTTTTCCAACCGACTTGAAGGAGTTCCCACATATGCTGAGCACTTGTTGGTTGCTTTTCCCAAACCCTCTCAATTGGGTTGAGGCCGGGTGATTGTGGAGGCCAGGACATCTGATGCAGCACTCCATCACTCTCCTTGGTCAAATAGCCCTTACACAGCCTGGTGGAGTGTTTTCGGTGTAGTAACCCAAAAAAGTGTTAAACAAATCAAAATATATTGCATTTTTTAGATTTTCTCAACCAGCTTCATGAGGTAGTCACCTGGAATGCATTTCATTTCACAGGTGTGCCTTGTTAAAAGTTAATTTGTTGAATTTCTTTCCTTCTTAATGCGTTTGAGCCAATCGGGTTGGGGTGCTATACAGAAGATAGCCCTATTTGGTAATAGACCAAGTCCATATTATGTCAATAACAGCTCAAATCTAATCAAAGAGAAACGACAGTCCACCATTACTTTAAGACTTGAAGGTCAGTCAATGTGGAACATTTCAAGAACCTTGAATGTTTCTTCAAGTGCAGTCGCAAAAACCATCAAGCATTATGTTATGATGAAACTAGCTCTCATGAGGACCGCCACAGGAAAAGAAGACCCATAGTTACCTCTGCTGCAGAGGATAAGTTCATTAGAGTTTTAACTGCACCTCAGATTGCAGTCCAAATAAATGCTTCACAGAGTTCAAGTAACAGACACATCTCAACATGTTCAGAGGAGACTGCATGAATCAGGCCTTTATGATCGAATTGCTGCAAAGAAACCACTGATGGAGTTGGGATGCTTTGCTGCTGACACTGTCCGTGATTTATATATAATTCAAGGTACACTTTACCAGCATGGCTACCACAGTATTGTGCAGCCATACACCATCCCATCTGGTTTGGGCTTAGTGGKACTATCATGTGTTTTTCAACAGGACAATGACCCAACACACCTCCAGGCAGTGTAAGGGCTATTAGACCAAGAAGGAGAGTGATGGAGTGCTGCATCAGATGACCTGGCAATCCACAATCACACAACCTCAACACAATTGAGAGGGTTTGCTTTTCCTTCCAGTGAAGGAAAAGCAGCCAACAAGTGCTCAGCATGTCTGATTACTCCTTCAAGTCTGTTGGAAAAGCATTCCTCATGAAGCTGGTTGAGAGAATGCCAAGAGTGTGCAAAGCTGTCATCGAGGCAAAGGGTGGTTACATTGAAGAATCTAAAATCWAAAATATATTTTGATTTGTTTAAAACGTATTTGGTTACTACATGATTCCATATGTGTTATTTCCCTATTATTCTAAATTCAGCAAAAAAAGAAATGTCCCTTTTTCAGGACCCTGTCTTTCAAAGATAATTTGTAAAAAATCCAAATAACTTCACAGATCTTCATTGTAAAGGGTTTAAACACTGTTTCCCCATGCTCGTTCAATGAACCATAAACAATTCATGAACATGCACCTGTGGAACGGTCGTTAAGACACTAACACTAGCAATTAAGGTCCCAGTTATGAAAACTTAGGACACTAAAGAGGCCTTTCTACTGACTCTGAAAAAAAACGAAAGAAAGATGCCCAGGGTCCCTGCTCATCTGCGTGAACGTGCCTTAGGCATGCTGCAAGGTGGCATGAGGACTGCAGATGTGGCCAGGGCAATAAATTGCAATGTCCGTACTGTGAGACACCCAAGACAGTGCTACAGGGAGACAAGACGGACAGCTGATTGTCCTCGCAGTGGAAGACCACGTGTAGCAACACCGGCAACAGATCGGTACATCTGAACATCACACCTGTGGGACAGGTACAGGATGGCAACAACAACTGCCCGATTTACACCAGGAACGCACAATCCCTACATCAGCGCTCAGACTTTCCGCAATAGGCTGAGAGAGGCTGGACTGAGTGCCTGTAGGCCTGTTGTAAGGCAGGTCTTCACCAGACATCACCGGCAACAACATGGTCTATAGGCAAAAACCCACCGTCGCTGGACAAGACAGGACTGGCAAAAAGTGCTCTTCTCTGACGACATCTCTACAGTAATATCTCTATG
>NC_036848.1:52913967-52925296 GCF_002910315.2 Salvelinus sp. IW2-2015
AAACCCACCGTCGCTGGACAAGAACAGGACATGGCACAAAAAAATATGCACATCTCAGAAGTGACTCCTTTCTCTAGACGACATCTCTTACAGTAACTATCTCATTGTCAATGAAGACATTTCTACAAAAGTAATATCTCTCTATGGTCATGTAGACATCTCACAAGTAATATCTCATGTCATGAACATCTCTACAAGAATAAATATCTCTAGTGTCATGAAGACATCTCTACAGTAATATCTTCTATGGTCATGAAGACATCTCTACAGTAATATCTCTATGGTCATGAAGACATCTCTACAGTAATATCTCTATGGTCATGAAGACATCTCTACAGTAATATTCTAATGTTCATGAAGACATCTTTACAGAATAATCTCTATTCCATATGTAGACATCTCTACAGTAATATCTCTATGGTCCATATGTAGACATCTCTACAGTAATATCGCTATGGTCATCCCTCCATCCCTTGACCTGCCTTGGATGTATTCAGTATCATGAAAGATATAACTAGTGCAGAGCAAATTCTTCCTCATTAATTCTCTGATATCAGAGAATGGCTGTAGGGTTATGTTCCTTCGTTCATAGACATATGACACACGCTGGTTAAGTCCAGCAGCATAGTACAGCAGATGGCTGTAGACTTAACTTTAATTTGATTTAACATCAGCAGTAAAAAACTGTTTTCAACAATCTGTATCTCTGATCGTTTATTTTAGGATTCAATGCATGCCAAATGTACCCTTTTTTTTTCAAATGTAGTGCACTACCTTTGACAAGGGCTCATAGGACTCCGGTAAAATATAGGACACTATTTAGGGAATAGGGTGCTATTCGGGACGTAACCGTGGTTGACTTCGTGTTGTACATCAAGCAGTACGCCAGTCATCAGTCTAACTGTTACGTATTCATGACAGCTTATATGATGGACTTCTATCAGCTCCCAGCTTCATTAATCCTAAAATGTTATTATATTATAATAGTATACGGTATGCCACTTTGCAGATGTTTTCATCCAAAAGCCACCTATAGTACAGTGAGTGCATTCATTCATTTAGTATGTGATCCTTGAAGGAATTCAACCCATGACCTTGGGCATATGCCAGTGCCATGGGGTGCATCCCAAATGGCACCCTATTCCCTTAATAGTGCACTACTTTTGACCAGGGCCCATAGGGGGTAGTGCACTACTTCTGACCAGGGCCCATAGGGGGGTAGTGMACTACTTCTGACCAGGGCCCATAGGGGGTAGTGCACTACTTCTGACCAGGGCATATACTGCCCTACCAAGCAACAAAAAAAAGGCAGTAACTGCTCATAGCGTGGAACTGAGATTTTTTTAAATTATTTACCTTGGTTTTCACAGTAACTTTATGTAGTTACTGCTAACATGACCCCCATTTTCTCCAAAACACAATACAATCAAGGCAGGATACTTGTCCACATGATTAAGTATGTATATTAATGTAGCAAAAATTATATTAACTTATTTTAGACCAAATGAGCAGTTACTACCTTTTTTTTCTTGATAGAGCAGTATAGGACTCTGTTGAAAAATGCACTATATATAGAATAAGATAAGAAATAATAATAAGCTTTTAGGATGAAGCCAACTGATTCCCTCATGACATTATTAGATTTATTTAATGTAACATCATGATTAGAGTTCTAACTGCTCTCAGGGGGAAATACTGTATGAATAGGCTATATTAATATCTTATATATTCAAACACAAAACGTTTTATTCCAAGTTAACTAATTACTGTTTGCTTTTCTTGGGATTTTTTCATTTTTTAATTTTATTTCACCTTTATTTAACCAGGTAGGCAAGTTGAGAACAAATTCTCATTTACAATTGCGACCTGGCCAAGAATAAAGCAAAGCAGTTCGACACATACAAACAACACAGAGTTACACATGGAGTAAAACAAACATACAGTCAATAATACARTAGAAAAATATGTCTATATACAATGTGAGCAAGTGAGGTGAGATAAGGGAGGTAAAAGGCAAAAAAAAAGGCCATGGTGGCGAAATAAATACAATACAGCAAGTAAAACACTGGAATGGTAGATTTGCAGTGGAAGAATGTGCAAAGTAGAAATATAAATAATGGGATGACAAATACCGGTAGACAAATATTATTTAGTTATGGTGTTTTTTCTGTCTGTGTATTCACATGACATACACATGACATACACATGACATACACATGCCTCTGTCTGGACTAGACAGAACGAAACGAAATAATCCTCACAGTGGAGTCACAGTGGAGTCTCCTGAATGACCCGTGTAGAGATATTTGTGCTATTTTGGGGAACAGGGTTTCTGTCTCCATCCCCTCTACTCTGGACGTTCACATTCATGGAGCGGCAGTACTCGGACTTGTTTTGACTGATTCAACATCTCTGTTCTTGTTTTGACTGATTCAACATCTCTGTTCTTGTTTTGACTGATTCAACATCTCTGTTCTGTTGTTACACGTTCAGACATCGCAGACACATCGTGTGTGTACTAAGATTGGAACATCACATTATCACACTGGGTTTCAATGAACACTATGGCAAATACCAAATTAAATCTCACTCAGTATGACATTGTGCATAAACACACGCGAGTACACACACACTCTCTCTCTCACACACACACACACACACACACACACACACACACACACACACACACACGACAACCCATAATATACAAATTTTTCTGCACATACACATGAACTCAAGTACATCTACTGTATCTCTTCACAAAACACTCACATCCCTGAAATCAATAATCTGTTTTCTATCATCTGTATCTCTTCACAACACACTGACATCCCTGAATACAATAATCTGTTTTCTATCATCTGTTTCTCTTCACAACAATAATCTGTTTTCCTAACCTTAGCAGGTTAGGTGAAATGGGTTAAGGTTAGAATAAGGGGAAGGGTGGCCTCCCGAGTGGCGCAGCGGTCTAAGGCACTGAATCGCAGTGYTATAGGCGTCACTACCGATCCAGGTTCAATCCCGGGCTGTGACGCAGCCGGCCGTGACCGGGAGACCCATGAGGTGGCRCACAATTGTCCCAGTGTCGTCCGGGTTAGGGGAGGGTTTTGCTGGTTGTGATGTCCTTGTTCCATCACACTCTTGCGATTCCTTGTGGYGGCCGGGTGCATGAACGCTGACTTCGGGCGAAAGCTGTACACATTAGTGCGGCTGGCTTCCGGGTTAAGCGGGCAGTGTGTCAAGAAGCAGTGTGGCTTGGTGGGGTCGTGTTTCGGATGACGCATGGCTCTCGAGCTTCGCCTCTCCTGAGTCCGTACAGGAGTTGCAGCGATGGGACAAGACTGTATCTACCAATTGGATGTCATGAAATTGGGGGGGAAAAGTACCAAACTAAAAATGCTACAGTTGTCCCTGACGTGTCTCGAACATGCTAGATGGTCATAGTGTACACCCACCCGTCCTCCCCAACCAACCTCCCCTTTGTCCTTTACTGTCTACAGTAACTATTAGTTCAAAACATACGTCTGGGAGGTGCTCAGAAATTTATGTTTTGTATGGATGTAAATGTTTCCCCTTAAACCACTCAAATGTAACTTTAACAGTATGCACGTTTCCTTCAAGAATTTCCCTGTATTTAGCGCCATCCATCAGTCCAATTCTGACCAGTTTCAAAGTCCCTGCCGATGAAAAACATCCCCACAGCATGATGCTGCCACCACCATGCTTCACTGTGGGGATGGTGTTCTCGGGGTGATGAGAGGTGTTGGGTTTGAGCCAGACATAGCATATTCCTTGATGGCCAAAAAGCTACATTTTAGTCTCATCTGACCAGAGTAACCTTCTTCCATATGTTTGGGAGTTCCCCCACATGCCTTTTGGTGAACACCAAACGTTGCTTATACTTTTCTTATGCATTGGCTTTTCTTTCTGGCCACACTTCCATAAAGCCAGCTCTGTGTAGTGTTAGGGCTTAAAGTGGTCCTATGGACAGATACTCAATCTCCGCTGTGGAGCTTTGCAGCTCTTCAGGGTTTATTGGTCTCTTTGTTGACTCCTGATATATGCCCTCCTTGCCTGGTCTGTGATTTTGGTGGCGGCCCTCGCTTGGCAGGCTTATTGTGGTGCACATATTTTTTATTTTTTTAATAATGGATTTAATGTGCTCCGTGGAGTTCAAAGTTCAGAATATTTTTTATAACCCAACCTGATCTGTACATCTCCACAACTTTGTCCCTGACCTGTTTTTTAGAGCTCCTTGGGCTTCATGGTGCCGCTTGCTTGGTATGTGCCCTTGCTAGTGGTGTTGCAGACTCTGGGGCCTTTCAGAAAGGTGTATAAATCAAATCAAATCAAATCAAATTTATGTGTCACATACACATGGTTAGCAGATATTAATGCGAGTGTAGCGAAATGCTTGTGCTTCTAGTTCGACAATGCAGTAATAACCAACAAGTACTAACCTAAACAATTCCACAACTACTACCTTATACACACAAGTGTAAAGGGATAAAGAAATGTACATAAAGATATATGAATGAGTGATGGTACAGAACGGCATAGGCAAGATGCAGTAGATGGTATAGAGTAAGTATATACATATGAGATGAGTACTGTAGGGTATGTAAACATAAAGTGGCATAGTTTAAAGTGGCTAGTGATACTGCATATTACATAAAGATGGCAAGATGCAGTAGATGAATAGAGTAACGTATATACTATCATTATGAGATGGGTAAGTGTAGGGTATGTAAACATATATTTAAGTGGCATTGTTTAAAGTGGCTAGTGGACATTTTTACATAATTTCCATCAATTCCCATTTTTAAAGTGGTGGAGTTGATTCAGTTATTAGTCGCGTTAAATTGTTAGTGGTGGTTTAACAGTCTGATGGCCTTGAGATAGAAGCTGTTTTTCAGTCCTCTCGGTCCCTGCTTTGATGCACTGTACTGACCTCGGCCTTCTGGATGATAGCGGGGTGCAGCAGTCTCTTGCGGTGCGATTGTGTGTCCTTGTATGATTCTTTATGGCCTTCCTGTGACATCGGGTGGTTTAGGTGTCCTGAGGGCAGGTAGTTTGCCCCCGGTGATGTTCTGCAGACCTCACTACCTCTGGAGAGCCTTACGGTTGTGGCGGAGCAGTTGCCGTACCAGGCGGTGATACAGCCCGACAGGATGCTCTCGATTGTGCATCTGTAGAAGTTGTGAGTGCTTTTGGTGACAAGCCGAATTTCTTCAGCTCCTGAGGTTGAAGAGGCGCTGCTGCGCCTTCTTTCACAACGCTGTCTGTGTGGGTGGACCAATTCAGTTTGTCCGTGATGTTACACCGAGGAACTAAAACTTCTCACTTCTCCCTACTGACTCCGTCGATGTGGATAGGGGCGTGTCCCCGCTGTTTCCTGAAGTCCACAATCATCTCCTTTGTTTTGTTGACGTTGAGTGTGAGGTTATTTCCTGACAACCTCCGAGTGGCCTACCTCCTCCCTGTAGCCGTTCGTCGTTGTTGGTAATCAAGCCTACGACTGTAGTGTCATCCGCAAACATTGATGATTGAGTTGGAGGCGTGCATGGCACGCAGTCGTGGGTGAACAGGAGTAAGGAGAGGCTCAGATATATAATACTGAGATCATGTGACAGATCATGTGACACTTAGATTGTACACAGGTGGACTTTTTATTTAACTAATTATGTGACTTCTGAAGGTAATTGGTTGCACCAGATCTTATTTAGGGGTTATTTTACATTCACTTCTAACCATTTGGGACATTTTTTGGTGTATTCATTTCCATGATACCAAATAAAAATCCATTTAAATTAGCAGGTTGTAATGCAACAAAATAGGAAAAACGCCAAGGGGGATGAATACTTTTGCGAGGCTCGTAATGCATTATTTTGGTGCAAAGTAGCGCACTGTGTAAAGCAATGGGCTCTGGTCAAAATTAGTGCACTATATAGGGAACGGGGTGCAATTGGGCACAATCTAGTCCATAACCTAACCCCTGACCTCACCGCTGGTCCCTAAACCTGATGTGTCTCTTTGTTTCTAGATACATTGCCATCGTCCACCCCTCCTCAGAGAAGCGGACCATCCAGTGGACCATCATCATCAACATCCTGGTGTGGGTCGGCAGCTTCCTGATGACCGTGCCMGTCATGATCTACGCCATGGTGGTGAGGAAGAGCGACTTGGAGATATGCATGATGTTCCTGGACGGTCCTGAGGACATGTACTGGTACACTCTCTACCAGTCCATCCTGGGCTTCATCTTCCCTCTCATCATCATCTCCACCTTCTACTCCCTCACCCTCTACCACGTCTTCAGATCCATCCGCCGAGTCAAGCGTAAACAGTCTGTCTGGGCGAAGCGCGCCACCAAGACCGTGGTGATGGTCATTGCTCTCTTCCTGGTGTGCTGGAGCCCGTATCACGTGATCCAGGTGATTAACTTGAGCAACAACAGGCCRACCAACACCTTTGTSTATGTCTACAACATCASKATCTGTCTGAGTTACTCCCACAGCTGCATYAACCCTCTGATGCTGCTCATCTTCGCTCAGAACTACCGCGAGCGTCTCTGTCACAGGAAGGASTTGAGGAGYTCGCAGCAGAACTCCTCCAAGACCACTGYAATCAAGGCAGACGGCTCCAGCGTGTCCACCGACCCAAACTACCGCTGCACAGTCATCTTATAGTACAGATATTGCCACTCATATACTGTGTGTGTGTGACTTTTGGGTCAATAAGGTCGACAGGTGGGCTGTCGGTTGGTCCCAATAAGACTACCACAAGTCAACTGTTTTCGTTCTGCTATCTTCGACGAAGTTTAGCGTTTATGAATTACTGAAGTTAAAGTAGCTGAACTACACTGTTATCTTTCCAGGGGACAGAAGTGTTAGTGGATGAATGGATTTACCCATCTGACTGTAACTGCTTCACCATCACTAAGAATCATTGTTCTGATCCAAATGTTTGCTCAATCGTTATCTAAGGACAGCCTCTCTCTCTCTCCCTCTCTCTCCCTCTCTCTCCCCTCTCTTCCCCTCGCTCCCTCTCTCCCCCTCGCTCCCTCTCTCTCCCCCTCTCCCTCTCTCTCCCCTCTCTCCCCCTCTCTCCGTAGCCCGGTCTGAAAATACAAGCCTCAGGCTATGGGCAGCATAATGTCCATCCTGCACACGCTTAATGACACCACTCCCCACATGAAAAAATAGTAATATATTACTATTGGTATAAATACTGTAGTATTCCTTCAGTGTTTTTGCAGGACTTTACTGTAGTAAGCCGCCAAAACACTACAGTGAATACTGTGGTATTTGCTGTAGTATACTGTAGTGTTTACAGTTAACTAATGTATGAATACTGTAAGTAAAACAACTGTAGTATACTATAGTAATTCATGTAGTGTTTTTGCAGATTGTAGTAACGTTGTCATTGTAGGAGGGAGCAGACAGACAGTTCCACAGGGTGTTTTGAATGTACAAGTAAGTCAGTTAAGAAGAAATTCTTTATTTACACAGGTACGGGGCCTACCACGGCCCAGAAGGCCCGGACGACGCTTGGGCCAATTCGTGCGCCGCCCTATGCGACTCCGATCACAGCCAGTTGTGATACAGTCTGGAATTAACCAGGGACTGCAGCGACGCCCTCTAGTTACTGAGATGCAGTGCCTTAGACTGCTGCGTCACTCAGGAGCCCTCTCAGTTGACTTGATCAAAAAAGTCCCGTGTGATTTCTTTCTCCAGTCGTTGTTTTTTTTATTTGTCGTTGATGTCCTCACATTGCTAACAATATAAAATGTGTTATTTATTTTATTTTTGTTGTTACTGGCTAAGAACCATCGGGACTCTTGTTTAAAAGTGAGGAGAGGAAGATGAATGGATGAGAACTGGAGTATAATTTTGTAGTGATTTGAGACCATAAAACATTTTAAAGAAGGAAATAGCGGGTAAGAGAGTAAAACAATGAAGATATATTGAATGAATATAGCACTTGTAGGACCGACATATTATGAAGAACTGTCCATATACCACACTATTGTTATTAACCGAATATATATACTATTAACTAGGGCAGTACAGTTAAGAAAAATCTTATTATCATGAGCGGTGTAAGAACGCTCTTCGGGGGAACCGTAGGGGGGTTAAACTGCCTCGTTCAGGGGAACAGTGGGTTAACTGCCTGTTCAGGGAACGTGGGTTAACTGCCTCGTTCAGGGGGAACAGGGGGTTAACTGCCTCGTTCAGGGGGGGGAACTGCATCGTTGGGACGTTTAACATGCCTCGTTCAGGGGAACAGTGGTGTTAAACTGCCTCGTTCAGGGGAACATGGGTAATGCGGCGTTAACGTGGCCTTCTGTTCAGGGAACAGTGGGGTTTAAACTGCCTCGTTCAGGAGGGAAGAGTATGGGTATGAACAGCCTCGTTCAGGGGGGACAGGTGGTTTAACTGGCCGTTCAGCAGGGAACAGTGGGTTTAAACTGCCTCGTTCAGGGGCGGGGAACAGTGGTGTTTAACTGCGCTCGTTCAGGGGAACAGTGGTTAACTGCCTGTTCAGGGGACAGTGGGTTAAACTGCCTCGTTCAGGGGAACAGTGGGGGTAACTGCCTCTGTCAGTTGGGGGAACAGGGGTATACTGCCTCGTTCAGGGAGACAGGGGTAAAATCGCCTCGTTCAGGGAGACAGTGGTTAACTGCCTCGTTCAGGGGAACAGTGAGCTTAAGAGAACTGCCTCGTTCAGGGAACAGGTGGGTTAACTGCCTCAGGTGAGCAGGAGGGCATGGAGACCAGTGTTTAACTGCCTCGTTCAGGGGAACAGTGGGTTATACTGCCTCGTTCATGGGAGACAGTGGGTTAAACTGCCTCGTTCAGGGGGAACAGTGGGTTAAACTGCCTCGTCAGGCGGAGGGACAGTGGGTTTTAAACTGCCTCGTTCAGGGAACAGTGGGTTAATGCCTCGTTCAGGGGAAACAGTGGGTTAAACATTGCGCTCAGATTCTGAGGCGGCAACAGAGTTGCTTTAGCACTGCTCGCTTCAGCGCGGGGGAGCGCATGGGTATAAACTGCGCTCGTTCAGGTGAGGGGGAGACAGTGGGTTAACACTGGCCTCGGTTCGGCGGCGTGTATACAGTGGGTGAAACTGCGTGCGTTCGGGGAACCAGTGCGTTAAGAGCTGCCGATCATGTTTCAGGAACGAGGGGTTTAAACTTGCCTCGTTTCAGGGGGGAAGACAGTGGGTTTAAAAACTGCGCTCGTTGCAGAAGCGAGTGGTGTTTAAAACTGCTCGGTGTGCAGGAGGAACAGTGACTTAACTTGCCATTAGTTCATGAGGCGAACGAGGGTGGGATCTAGCTGCCGGTCGTATCAGGGGGGGATCACAGTTGGGTAGCACAGCGCTCGTTTCATAAAGGAAAGTTGGGTTGAACCTTGCCTCGTATCGAGGGGAGCAGTGGGTGTAGAGACTGCCTCGGTTCAGGGGGGGGGGGAAACGAGTGGGGGTTCAACGAGTGTTAAAGCTCGTTAGAGAACAGTGGGGTTAACAGGTGGGGTTAAAGTCCTTTATATTTGATGAGGTCATAGTACTAAGTGTGGTCCGGGATATTGCAGTCTCGTGTAACGTACTTTAAGCTATGGAGGCAACTCTCACACTGTTTATCTTCTATGTTGTAATATGTTGTGACTCCAAAAATAGCATTGAGAATACTTTTTGGTTTACTTGCAGAACACAACGTAATTTATTATGGTATATACCAAACTAAAGTGATTTGTATGATTGCAATGAAACACCGTATGTAGGAGGATATAGAGAGTGTTGATTTACGTAATGAACAAAGCTATGGTGGTTACTGTGTGTGAGTAAAGAACAGCGAGGGCGGTTCAGTGGTGATCTGATGAGCAGGACGAGTAAATTCCACTATTGGGTAAGTACTTGCATGTATTTACGACTTTACCTGTGGTTGCGCTTCCTGGTATATTGGTGTTGGTTCTGCAATTATCTATACCTCGCAGGTATACTGTTGAGGGGTAAATACTAAGGGTTGAAGGACATATATGGGTCAGATTAGATTTTACAATTTGAGATACAATAGATAGGATCCGACATCTGTGATGTTCTTATTGTGTCCAGTGTAATTTATTGTACTAAAGGCTGAACTAGACAAGTATCAAGTGCAGATAGTGAAAGTGTTGGAGTCCGCAGTGAGGCTTGGAAATAAAAGGATGCCACAAGAAATGTTCCATTTTCGCACAAAAAGTGTACTTGCTCTGCCATTTTGTGCCAGCTGTTGTGTTGACATATAGCCCTGGGTGTGAGTGGGAGCATGTGTCATCCCTTCATCCAAGATAAATGCCAATAGTTTCAACGACTAGCATGGTGGTGTCTTGGATGTAGGAAGACCTGCTGACTCCCAAACCAGCATGAGTGCATATACACAATGCGTGGCACTCTTGTGCCAGGGAGAAGGACAATAATAGGGCCACTCTTGAGAAGAGGGGCAGACTTTTCTGGTCGAGGCACAACGGCCACTGCCAGACAGATGGTTATACAGATTTGCAGACCGTCCTAGCCAGACTTGTTTTAGAGAGAAATTTGGCAGTAGGCAAGAATGCCAGCTTCAACGAACCGGGGCAGACCATCGTTGTAACCACGCCAGCCACCAGACCTGCCACGGTCCACTTCTCGACCTCGACGTATTGACTGAAGAGATGAGTGAGAGACGTGGGTTAGCGACAAGGGTCTGAAGTAGAATCTTTTCTTCTGACGAAACTGTGGCAGCATCTCAAGTTGTTTAATCTGACCTTCCAGGGGGCATCGCCGAGATGAGGTGCCTCGGGATCGTTAGTCACGGTCATTACGTCCTTGAACCAGACATGCCAGTTTAGGGAGTTGTTAAACTCGGACTTCAGTGGGCAAGATGTTCATGTGGTCAGGATGGTCAGCCTTGGGAACACTGGAGAGAGTGTGCATGTTCAGATCGGGGAGATGGGGTAGAGGGAGTGTGAATTACCGGGACTTCAGACGGGATAAACCGGGCAGATGGGAGCAGACATGGTATGGAGCGTAGTGTGGGGGGAGGGCGAGCAGTTTGCACTATCTCAAGCATGTGGGTGAACAGTGCCCCATAAAAGGCAGCGGGGGCGTATGGGTTATGGGGGCGGTCAGTAGAGAGGCAGGGATGGCCGAGAAATTTGTGAGGGGGCTGAGGGAGCAGGAAGTACGTGGATGAGATCGCTTGACGGCCACACCTGCTCGGCGTGCCATTCAAGGGTCCGACTACCAATCACCAATCCAGTGGTCTTCGCATGAGTTGATTGCACGGTTGCCCCCACGATGTGGCACA
>NC_036848.1:52926682-52930035 GCF_002910315.2 Salvelinus sp. IW2-2015
GCGGTGAATTTAAGGGGAACTTTTTAGTATCAGGTGATAGACTTAGGTTATCAATGTAGACTAGGATAGTTTAGACTAAGGTATTCATGGTGTTAGACGTAGGATCAGGTGTATAGACTTAGCGATCGGTGTTAGACTAGGTATTCAGGTAGTGGTATCAGATAGCTAGGTATCAGTGAATGGACTAGTATCTCAGGTGTTAGACTAGGTACTCAGGTGATAGACTAGGTATCTGGTGATAAGAGGTTTGTGTGTTAGAAACTAGGTATCCAGGGTGGCTGTGACCCAAATGGCACCCTATTGCCTATATAGTGCACTACTTAGACCAGGACCCTATTCCCTATAAGCACTTACTAGCTCCAATGGGCTCTGGCCAAAAGTAGCACACAAGATAGGGTGCCAATTCCCAATCTGTCTCAACCTCACTTAATCATTTTATTTTATTTATTCTAAACTAGGTCAAGTACAGTTAAGAACACATTCTTATTTACAATGAGGCCTATCGGGGAACAGTGGGTTAAACTTCTTGTTCAGGGGAACAGTGGGTTATACTGCCTTCCTCGTTCAGGGGAACAGTGGGTTAACTGCCTCGTTCAGGGGAACAGTGGGTTAAACTGCCTCGTTCAGGGGAACAGTGGGTTAAACTGCCTCGTTCAGGGGAACAGTGGGTTAAACTGCCTCGTTCAGGGGCAGAACGACAGATTTTTACCTTATCAGTTCGGGGATTTAATCCAGCAACTCAAGCAGTTCATTATATTGTATTAATCCTTTTTATTATGGTCATTTACTAATTGTCCGATATCATCTTTGTAACGTATGACACACTTCACACCTGAATATGGAAACATTTATAGAAAAGTTCAAAACGTTTTTCTCTATTTTAATGTTGACTCCAAAAATAAATTGAGAATACTTTTTTTTACTTGCAAAAACAAGTAAATTTATTATGTATACCAAATAACAGTGTAATTTATGTATGAATGACACATATTGAGATATAGATGTGATTAAGTTAATTACAAAGTTGTGGTTYGTAGTAAAAACAAGTCGTCATGGTGATCTGATACAGGACATAAATCCACTATTTGTAAATACTGCAGTTTTACACTTTAATGTGTTTTCCTTCCTGGTTATATTGTGTTGTTCTGCAATGTATTATACTACATATACTTTGAGTATACTAATTGAACATATATGGTATTTCAGATGAGTTTTACATGAATACAATATAACCACATCTTGTTGTTCTTATTGTTCAGTGTAATTTATGTACTAAACTGAACAAAAATATCAACGTAACATGTAAAGTGTTGGTCCCATGAGCTGAAATAAAAGATCCCAGAAATGTTCCATATTCGCACAAAAAGTGTATTTCTCTCAATTTTTTGTGCACACATTTGTTTACATCCGTGTTAGTGAGCATTTCTCCTTCACCAAGATAATCCATCCACCTGACAGGTGTGTCATATCAAAAAGCTGATTAAACAGCATGATCATTACACAGGTGCACCTTGTGCTGGGGGACAATAAAAGGCCACTCTTAAAATGTGCAGTTTTGTCACACAACACAATGCCACAGATGTATACAATTTTTGAGGGATCGCCTCCAACTTGTTTTAGAGAACTTGGCAGTACGTGCAACCAGCCTCACTACCGCACACCACGTGTAACCACACCCGCCCAGGACCTCCACATCCGGCTTCTTCACCTGCGTCTGAGACCAGCCACCTGGAGAGATGATGAAACTGTGGGTTTACACAACCTAATATTTTTTGCACAAACTGTCAGGCATCTCACGGACGCTCATCTGCGTGCTCATCGTCCTCACCTCATCGTCTTGACCAGACTGCAGTTTGGCGTTGTAACCGACTTCAGTGGGAAAATGTTCACCTTCGATGGTCACTTGAACACTGGAGAAGTGTGCTGTTCACGGATGAATACCGGATTCAACTGTACCGGGCAGATGGAAGATAGGCAAACTACGCCATACATGCTATCTCAACATTGTGAACAGAGTACCCCATAATGGCAGTGGGGCTGGTATGGTATGGGCAGGCATAAGCAATGGACAATTTGAATGGACAGAGATACCGTGACGAGATCCTGAGGCCCATTGTTATGCCATTCATCCACTACCATCACCTCATGTTTCAGCATGATAATGCACAGCCCCATGTCACAATATCTGTACACAATTCCTTGAAGCTAAAAATGTCCCAGTTCTTCCATGGCCTGCATACTCACCAGACATGACACCCATTGAGCATGTTTGGGATGCTCTGCATTTATGTGTACGACAGTGTGTACCAGTTCCCGCCAATACCCAGCAACTTTGAACAGCCATTGAAGAGGAGTGGGGACAACATTCAACAGGCCACAATCAACAGCCTGATCAACTCTATGCGAAGGAGATGTGTCGCACTGCATGAGGCAAATGGTGGTCACACCAGGTACTGACTGGTTTTCTGATCCATAGATTAGGGTCTTAATGAATTTATTTCAATTCAATGCTTTTCTTTATATGAAGTTTAACTCAGTAAAATCTTGCGTTAATTGTTGCATTAACATTTTTGTTCAGTGTATGAATGAAGAATAGTGCCTTAACCAACAACGCAGTTAAGAAAATATTGGCTCTATAAACTGAAGTGAATTTTTTAAATAAAAAGTAACATAGTAAAATAACAATAAGAAGGCTATATAGAGGGGGGTACCAGTACAGAGTCAATGTGGAGGCTATATACAGGAGGTACCGTACCGAGTCAATGTGGAGGCTATATACAGGGGGTACCGGTACAGAGTCAATGTGGAGGCTATATACAGGGGGTACCGGTACGGGACTGACAGTGGGTTAAACGTGCCTCGTTCAGGAACAGTGGGTTAAACTGCTCGTTCAGGTGAAACAGTGGGTTAAACTGCCTCGTTCAGGGGAACAGTGGGTTAACTGGCTCGTTCAGGGGAACAGTGGGTTTAAACTGCCTCGTTCAGGGGAACAGTGGTTAAACTGCTCGTTCAGGGGAACAGTGGGTTAACTGCCTCGTTCATGGGGAACAAGTGGCTTAACTGCCTTGTTTCAGGGGAACAGTGGGTTACTGCCTCGTTTCAGGGAACAGTGGGTTACAACAGCCTCGTTCAGGGGAACAGTGGGTTTTTAACTGCCTCCGGTTTCAGGGGGAACATGGGTTAAACTGCCTCTCGTCAAGGGGAACAGTGGGTTAACAGTGGGTTAAACTGCTCGTTCAGGGGAACAGTGGGTTAACAGTGGGTTACTCCTTCTTTAATATGGTCATTTCTAATTGTCCGATATCATCCTGCTGTAACGTTATCTTAGTATGAGGCACTTCAACACTTTATTT
>NC_036848.1:52934035-52939598 GCF_002910315.2 Salvelinus sp. IW2-2015
AGAGTCAATGTGGATGGCTATATACGGGTGTACCGGTACGAGTCATGTGGGAGGCTATATACTGGGGTACCGGTACAGAGTCAATGTGGAGCTATATACAGGGGGTACCGGTACAGAGTCAATGTGGAAGGCTATATACAGCGGGAAACCCGGTACGGTTGGTGTGTAGGGGTACAGGCCTAGTAGAGGTTCTGTAATGTAGGTGGGGGCGAAGTGACTATGCCTATTCTGTGCTAGGGACATAATCATTGGTGTGCTTAGGGATTATGGGACCAAATATTTAAACTTTTTACTACTTTAAATACCACAAGTGAATTTTGCACAATACTTTTGGTCGCTAAAATGGGTGAACTATGTACAAAGTGCGTAATTTTCAAATTGTTCACCGATATGGATAGAAATACCCAAATAACAATACCAAAAAATCCAAAGTGCTGGAATCCGAGCCAAACAACAAGAAAAATGTCAGCTGTCCCCAATACTTTTAGAGCTGACTTTTATTTATTTAGGGCAGTCAGTTTTTAACCTTCGCTAAAGCAACAGAGAGAACCATATCTCTTATTCTCAGTTTGTCCTGTAATTTTCTACACCTGGGCCCATAGAGACCAGGGCCGGTATGAAGAAAGTCTCAGAGTACAGCCTGGCCCCCAAGAGACCAGGCCTGTATGAAGGGTCTCAGAGTAGAGGTTTTGACATTTAGATCAAGAATGAACAGAAGAACAAGATTAGATATAAACATAGATCCTCTGAACGCTTTGTGGATACGGGCCCTGGCGTCCCCCTTTAGATCTATGCTTTACCTCGGTCACCTATTAGAGGACCACTTAGCTACAATCAGATTGATATATATCTCTGTTCCCCCTATAGAGGACACTTAGCTACATAGATGAGCGCCTCCACAACCTGTTCTCTATCCTAGTGCCCCCCTGTCCTGTGTTATTTCATTGTTTTCTTTGAATGGTTTCATTTCTGTCCTAAAAACTCTTCCGTAAAAGCCCTGCTCTGTGGAGTGTTCTATTTTAATGTTGACTCCAAAAATAAATTGAGAATACTTTTTTTTACTTGCAAAAACAAGTAAATTTATTATGTATACCAAATAACAGTGTAATTTATGTATGAATGACACATATTGAGATATAGATGTGATTAAGTTAATTACAAAGTTGTGGTTTGTAGTAAAAACAAGTCGTCATGGTGATCTGATACAGGACATAAATCCACTATTTGTAAATACTGCAGTTTTACACTTTAATGTGTTTTCCTTCCTGGTTATATTGTGTTGTTCTGCAATGTATTATACTACATATACTTTGAGTATACTAATTGAACATATATGGTATTTCAGATGAGTTTTACATGAATACAATATAACCACATCTTGTTGTTCTTATTGTTCAGTGTAATTTATGTACTAAACTGAACAAAAATATCAACGTAACATGTAAAGTGTTGGTCCCATGAGCTGAAATAAAAGATCCCAGAAATGTTCCATATTCGCACAAAAAGTGTATTTCTCTCCATTTTTGTGCACACATTTGTTTTACATCCCTGTTAGTGAGCATTTCTCCTTCACCAAGATAATCCATCCACCTGACAGGTGTGTCTGATTAAATGCTGATTAAACAGCATGATCATTACACAGGTGCACCTTGTGCTGGAGGACAATAAAAGGCCACTCTTAAAATGTGCACTTTTGTCACACAACACAATGCCACAGATGTATACAATTTTGAGGGACCGCCTCCAACTTGTTTTAGAGAACTTGGCAGTACGTCCAACCAGCGTCACAACCGCAGACCACGTGTAACCACGCCAGCCCAGGACCTCCACATCCGGCTTCTTCACCTGCGTCCAACTGGAGAGATGATGAAACTGTGGGTTTACACAACCTAATAATTTTTTGCACAAACTGTCAGGCATCTCAGGGACGCTCATCTGCGTGCTCATCGTACTCACCTCATCGTCTTGACCAGACTGCAGTTTGGAGTTGTAACCGACTTCAGTGGGCAAATGTTCACCTTCGATGGTCACTTGAACACTGGAGAAGTGTGCTGTTCACGGATGAATACCGGATTCAACTGTACCGGGCAGATGGAAGACAGCATGTATGGCGTAGTGTGGGCGAGCAGTTTGCCTATCTCAACATTGTGAACAGTGCCCCATAAAGGCAGCGGGGCTATGGTATGGGCAGGCATAAGCAATGGACAATTTGAATGGACAGAGATAACGTGACGAGATCCTGAGGCCCACTGTCGTGCCATTCATCCACTACCATCACCTCATGTTTCAGCATGATAATGCACTGCCCCATGTCACAATATCTGTACACAATTCCTTGAAGCTGAAAATGTCCCAGTTCTTCCATGGCCTGCATACTCACCAGACATGACACCCATTGAGCATGTTTGGGATGCTCTGTATCGACGTGTACGACAGTGTGTACCAGTTCCCGCCAATACCCAGCAACTTTGAACAGCCATTGAAGAGGAGTGGGGATAACATTCAACACGCCACAATCAACAGCCTGATCAACTCTATGCGAAGGACATGTGTCGCACTGCATGAGGCAAATGGTAGTCACACCAGGTACTGACTGGTTTTCTGATCCATAAATTAGGGTCTAATGAATTTATTTCAATTGAATACTTTCCTTTATATGAACAGTAACTCAGTAAAATCTTGCGTTAAATGTTGCATTAACATTTTTGTTCAGTGTATGAGTGAAGAATATTGCCTTAACCAACAATGCAGTTAAGAAAATATTGACTCAAAAAACTGAAGTGAATTTTTTAAATAAAAAGTGACATAGTAAAATAACAATAAGAAGGCTATATACTGGGGGTACCGGTACAGAGTCAATGTGGAGGCTATATACAGGGGGTACCGGTACAGAGTCAATGTGGAGGCTATATACAGGGGAAACCGTACCGAGTCAATGTGCGTGGGGTTCAAGGTTAGACGAGGTAATTGTCAAGGTAGATAGTCCAGGTGGCCTTTTGATTCATTGTTCAGCAGTATTATTGCTTGGGGGTAGAAGCTGTTAAGGAGACTTTTGGACCTAGACTTGCCTTCGGAAAGTATTCAGATCCCTTGACTTTTTCCACATTTTGTTACGTTACAGACTTATTATAAAATGGATTAAATGCATAAAACATCTCAGAAATCTACACACAACACCCCATATTGACATAGTGAAAACAGTTTTTTAGACATTTTATCAAATGTATTACAAATAAAAAACATAAATAACTTATTTACATAAGTATTCAGACCCTTTGTAATGAGACTCGAAATTGAGCTCAGGTGCATCCTGTTTCTATTGATCATCCTTGAGATGTTTCTACAACTTGATTGGAGTCTACATTTTTGGCTCAGTGTATTGAGTGAGAATATTGCCTTAACCAACAATGCAGTTAAGAAAATAATTGACTAAAATAACTGAAGTGAATTTTTAAAATAAAAAAGTGACATAGTGAAAACGACTATAGTGTGATCAGCTCTCTGCACCGATGGTGAGCAAGACCTTTACAACCGTCCACATTCACAAGGCCGCAGGGGCCAGAGTGATTACTAGGACGTGTACTCTGTAGCAGTGCGCGGACCAAGCTGCAAGTGTTGTGTTCACTGTAATATTTGATAGAAACGCCTGGCCCTCATAGATGTTCTCTTAATACCTACATGCTTCAGGTGAGAGTGAACCGCGTACAAATAGGTCCCTGATGAGCCGCCAAGAAGAGTCAGTAGTGAGGGCTATAAGTAACTCGAGGGGGTACCTCAAATGGCGCCGCACAGCGAGTCAGACGCGTTAGGGAAGCTCACGTCAGCTAGCCATGAAGTGTTTGTGTAAATGGCTGTAGCTAGCGCAGTGAAACGTACCGGGAGTCAATGTGCGGTGGGTTCAAGGTTAGGCTAACATCAGCACTCATCAATCCCGGGAAACTGTAACACGGTATATTTGCTAAAAGTTAGACAATAGACCCCAGGTGGCCCATATTTCTAGCATCACAAGATGAACAAATCATTCTGTTTTTCTAGAAGAATCGCCACTCCAACACTGCCTTTCCCACCTGGACAAAAGGAAACGCTATTTGAGAATGATGTTCATTGACTACAGCTCATGCGTTCAACACCACAGGGCCAACAAATGCTCATTACCACAGGTAGATCTCCAATGCACAGTTGTAGAAAACTCTGCAAGGATGTGAATCAATGTAGAAACAGGATGCACTGAGCTCATTTCGAGTCTCGATCCGTGTCAAAATGGGTGCTTTGTGGGAAGGTAAGCCAAGTTAGTGTAATATTTAAAAGGTGTGAGTACTTTATTGGTTTGCTCTTAATTGACTAGTATTGCTTGCTCGAATAAAGTATTACAGCGGCGATCGCCTATGTTGATAAAGTGGAATGACCGTCTTCTTTTGCCAGTCCACATTTTGTTACGTGTGGGACTGTTTTGGTGTAGGTGGGAGTGAGTCTGTGTTGTTATTAGAGGCACCTTCTTGTTGCTTGATAAGAGTAGGCTTAAATGGCATAACATCGTCAGAAATCTACCACACCACCGCCATATTGACATAGTGAAAACAGTTTTTGACGCTTTTATCAATGTATTACAAATAAAACAATTAAATCTTATTTACATAAGTTATTAGACCCTTTGTAATGAGACTGGAAATTGAGCTCAGGTGCATCCTGTTAATGATATCCTGGAGATGTTTCTCACAACGGATTGGAGTCTACCTGTGGTAAGTGATTTTGGTTGGCCTGTGTGTGTTGAACGCTGAGCTGTAGTCAATGAACATCATTCTCACATAGGTGTTCCTTTTGTCAGGTGGGAAAGGGCAGTGTGGAGTGCGATTGAGATTTTGTCATCTGTGGATCTGTTGGGGAGGTGATGTGAAGTTGGATGTAGGGTCTGGTTTGGGGATGATAGTGCTGATGTTAGCATGACCAGCCTTTCAAAACTACATTCACTGGTATGTAGTGGTGATTAGGGGCGGTAGACATTTAGGCAGGTTACCTTGCTTTCTTGGGCACAGGGACTATGGTGGTCTACTTGGAACATGTAGGTATTACAGACTCGTGCAGGGAGAGGTTAAAAATGGTCAGTGAAAAACACTTGCCAGTTGTCGCGCATGCTCAGAGTAACGTCCTGGTAATACGTCTGGCCTGCGGCCTTGTGAATGTTTGACGGTTTAAAGGTCTTGCTCACATCGGTTGCAGAGAGCGTGGATCACAAGTCGTCCGAACAGCTGGTACTCTCATTGCATGCTTCAGTGTTGCTTGCCTCGAAGCGAGCATAAAAGGCATTTAGCCCGTCTGGTAGGGGCTGCGTCATGGGCAGTTGCGCCTGGGTTGTCCTTTGGGTAAGTCATGATATAGTGGCTTGGGCAGAAGCTGAGACAGATCACAGGGAAGACACGCACTTTACAGCGAGGAGCGGGTGTAGTTGGATTCAATCTTAGTTCTTATGATTATTGGCTGTTTGAACTGGTTCGTCTAGGGCATAGCGGGTTTCTTTATAAGCGTCCGGATTAGTGGGTCGGCCGCTCCTTGAAAGCGGCATCTT
>NC_036848.1:52939623-52946063 GCF_002910315.2 Salvelinus sp. IW2-2015
CTCTACCTTGTGGTAATGAGCTTTGTTGGCCCTGTGGTGTTGAACGCTGAGCTGTAGTCAATGAACATCATTCTCACATAGGTGTTCCTTTTGTCCAGGTGGGAAAGGGCAGTGTGGAGTGCGATTGAGATTTTGTCATCTGTGGATCTGTTGGGGAGGTATGTGAATTGGAGTGGGTCTAAGGTTTCGGGATGATAGTGCTGATGTTAGCATGACCAGCCTTTCAAAACACTTCATGGCTACTGACGTGAGTGCTACGGGCGGTAGACATTTAGGCAGGTTACCTTTGCTTTCTTGGGCACAGGGACTATGGTGGTCTACTTGGAACATGTAGGTATTACAGACTCGGTCAGGGAGAGGTTAAAAATGTCAGTGAAAAACACTTGCCAGTTGGTCCGCGCATGCTCAGAGTAACGTCCTGGTAATACGTCTGGCCCTGCGGCCTTGTGAATGTTGACCGGTTTAAAGGTCTTGCTCACATCGGTTGCAGAGAGCGTGGTCACACAGTCGTCCGAACAGCTGGTACTCTCTCATTGCATGCTTCAGTGTTGCTTGCCTCGAAGCGAGCATAAAAGGCATTTAGCCCCGTCTGGTAGGGGCTGCGTCACTGCGGCACTTGCGCCTGGGTGTCCCTTTGTAGTCCATAATAGCTTCTCTAGTTTTTAGTTCGGTGCAGATGTTCCCTGTAATCCATGGCTTCTGGTTGGGATATGTACGTACGGTCACTGTGGGTACAACGTCGTCGTGGCACTTATTGATGAAGCTGGTGACTGGGGTGATATATTCCAGTCTCAGCTAGCAAAACAGTCCTGTAGCGTAGTATCATCTGACCACTTCCATATTGAGCGAGTCACTGGTACTTCTTGATTTCAATTTTGTTTGTAAGCAGGAATCAGGAGGATAAAATAATGGTCAGATTGTCAAAATGGAGGGCGGGGGAGAGCTTTGTAGGCATCTCTGTGTGTGGAGTAAAGGTGGTCTCGTGTTTTTTTCCTCTGGTTGCACATGTGACATGCTGGTAGAAATGAGATTAAACGGATTTAAGTTGGCCTGCATTAAAGTCCCCAGCCACTAGGAGCGCTGCTTCTGGATGAACATTTTCTTGTTTCCTTATGGCCTTACACAGCTCGTTGAGTGCGGTCTTAGTGCCAGCATCGATTTGTGTTGGTAAATAGACAGCTACCAAAAATATAGATGAGAACTCTCTTGGTAGATAGTGTGGTCTACAGCTTATCATGAGGTACTCTACCTCAGGCATGCAATACCTCAAAACTTCCTTAGTATTAGACATTRCACACCAGCTGTTATTGACAAATAGACACACAACACCATCCCTCGTCTTACCKGACGTAGCAGTTCTGTCCTGCCGATGCTCGGAACACCATGCYAACTGTATATTATCCGTGTCGTCGTTCAGCCACGACTCGGTGAAACATAATATATTACARTTTTTAATGTCCCGTTGGAAGGATATTTTCGAACGGAGCTCATCCAGTTTATTCTCCAGTGATTGCACATTGGCCAATAGAACGACTTTCTAGTTCTGACCTGTTTGTCTTGTTCTGAAGACATKTTCCTATATAATACATACATAGCTGTTGATAATCTCAATTTGAACTCAACTAAAGCTCTCTAAAGCTAAAGTAAACACCTCTWAAACCCCATTTGAATGTGTCATAGGTGATATCACATTGACGCTAGGCAGTTAGCAGGAAATGAATCAGGTTCAGGTAAAGCCTCGTAGACCTCGTACTGTGGCCCTAGTACTACACCCACCTCATCCAATCAGATGTCTGTTTTCACATTCCAACAGAATCCAATAACCTGGGTTACAACTGATGTGCTTTAACGCTGGTGTCATTGATTTTAGTGAATATACACATTGTCAGGTTTCTCCTCTGATGTAGGATCTGCGGTGGCGGAACAGTAAGAACAAGAGAGAAGATGTGTTTTCATCAAGTACCGATTAGCCATTTCTATTTGGTGAGTTATTGTATCATGGTTGCCATTGTAATTATATAGCCATTACATGGTATGAGACCCATTTAATACATTGAGACATTTTTTGTTAGAGAATCTTTCATCGATGTTGAATCACAGTGGCAAACATTTAGACGTTGAACTACAAAAGCCCCAAAGGCAGTGAGAGCAACAGTGTCTTGAGTCCAWTAACACCACAATGACTCACTTTGTATGGATAAACAGTAACCCCTGACCCCRGGCATCACTACTAGAGATGAACATGGAGATACAAAAGAGTCCCTGTAAATGTAGTCCCTCGTGCCAGCCAGACAAACACACACCACTGTGAATCAACGAAAACAAGCCAAAACAAGGAAAGTATCAATGCTTTGAGGAACTCTCACAAGAAGGTTGAGGATTCCATGTCTGATATTTTTAAAGAGTGGATAAAGTTGAATGAATGTAAAATATGCCACTTCCCAGATGCTTTTAACAAAAGCCACTGTCAGTACAGTGCTGAGCATGTGCTCCCTGATGGTAAGGTGCTGTTGTAAGAACCTCATTTAAGGTGCTGTTGTAAGAACCTGGGGGTAAGGTGCTGTTGTAAGAACCTGGGGGTAAGGTGCTGTTGTAAGAACCTCATTTAAGGTGCTGTTGTAAGAACCTGGTGGTGAGTTGTAAGAACCTGGTGGTGAGGTGCTGTTGGAAGAACCTGGTGGTGAGGTGCTGTTGTAAAAACTATCTGATACTAACCGATCTGCGCAGCTGTACATAGTGTGCCATCTTTTCCGTAAATAGCCCACCCAATCTACCTACCTCATTCCCATACTGTTTTTATTTATTTACTTTTCTCTCTTTTGCACACAAGTAGCTCTACTGGCACATCATATCTGCTCATTTATCACTCCAGTGATTATCTCCAAATTGTAATTATGCAGCTCCTATGCCTATTTCATGCCCTACGTTCCTCACTGCATTTTGCACACATTGTATACTAGACTTTCCTTTTTACACTGGTCATTAACTTTGTTTTTTGTTATTTGCTTGTTTATTGTTTTAACTCCATGTGTAACTCTTGTGTGTCTGTACACTGCTTGCTTTTATCTTGGCCAGGTCCAGTTTGCAATGAGAAGACACCGGTTGTTCTCAAAACTAGGCCTACCTGGTTTAAATAAAAGGTAAATTAAAAATAAAAAATAAAAAAAGCCAAATCTACGTACGGGAAAGGTGTTTTTCAGACCAGGAAATAACATACACATGCCTGGGCCCAGTTTTGTTAGGCTACGCTTGTGGGATCTTTTTTCATTAACAATAAGCTTTGGGTGTGCTCTATAGAGGTTATATCTACATGGACTTTCTAACATAGTCAAATACAGCTTCTATAGATTTATATTCTACTCTCTAACAACAGAATCTAATACAGCCTCAAATAAGAGGTTATATACTACATGGCTCTAACAGAGGTCTAATACAGCTCTATAGACGGGTAGAATTTTACATGGCCTAACAACAGGGACTAATACACTTATAGAGCGTATATCTACATCGGCTCTAACAGAGTCTCTAGCAGTCTCTAGAGAGGTTATATTCACACGCTCTAACAACAGAGCTTCCAATACAGATTCTATAGAGTTTATACATGGCTTCTAACAACAGAGCTCTAATAACAGCTTTCTTAGGAGAGTTAATTCACATGGCTCCAACAAACAGAGGCTAATACACTTCATAGAGGTATACACATGGCTCCAACACTTAGTCTAATGCAAGTCTTAGGGAAATAATATCTAACATGCTTTTCTAACAACAGGGTTCTAATACCTTCGTATAGAGTATAAATTCTACACGGCTCTACAAGTCTAATGCAGTCTCATAAAGATTATATCTACACGGGCATCTAACAAACAGAGAGCCAAACAGCTTTTAAGAGTTATATCTACATTCCCACAGCTTAGTGGTTCTTCACAGCTGTAGTCTGTTTCTTCAGCTCCTGAATCATATGCACACAGTAAGAGCTCCATAATATCTACTATTCATTCTTGAGATTCACAATTGAATAATCAACACAGGGTTGTCCCCAAATCCCACGAAAAAACAGAGACTAGTTTTACAACCGGACACAGATATATTAGGATATTTTATTACAATAAAAGTGATCCTACAGTATCTTTTACTAGTCATAAGAGTCTGCGTTTCACAACGATTATGAAACTTCCGCAGTTGATAAAATCATCACCACGTGTCCTCACAATTTCTCCTTTTCCCACGTACAGTCCCAGTCCCCAACATGATCACGATAGCGAGGCAGGACCAAGGAAACACACTTCTGTTTAGAAGATGAAATAGGATGTCCCAGATAATGTTAAGGGATAAAGGAGCACCTTTTCAAGGGCCTATTCCTCTGGTTTGGAGATGCGTCTTATAGAGACATTAGTGTTGTGAGGACAATAGCGTTTAAGACAATAGGTGTTATGATCTGCTGCTCCCTCTGTAAATGTTGTATACACAATTTTACACACACACAACACACACACACACACACACACACAACACATCAGATCACGCACACACACACACACAACACCCACCACACACACACACACACCACACACACACACACACACACACACAACACACACACACACACACAACACACACACACACACACACACACCTTCACCATCAGTTCTTACAAACAGCACCTCACCATTCAGTTCTTACAAACACCACCTCACCACCAGGTTCTTACAACAAGCACCTCACCATCAGTCTTACAAAAGCACCTTACCATCAGGTTCTTCCAACAGCACCTCACCACAGTCTTACAAACAGCACCGCCCATCAGGTTCTACAACAGCACCTTCACCATCAGGTTCTTCAACAGCACCTCACCACCAGGTTTTACAAGACACCTCACCACCAGTTCATAATACAACAGCACCTACCATCCAGATCCTTACAACAGCACCTTCACCACCATTCTTACAACAGCAACTCACCACCCAGTTCTTCCACAGCACCTCACATCAGTTCTTACAACAGCACCTCACCAATCAGGTTTCCTACAACAAGCACCTCACCACCATGTTTCTTTACAACAGCACCTCACCACCAGTTCTTACAAACACCTCACCCACCAGGTTCTTACAACCAGCACTTACCTCAGATCTACAAACAGCACCTTAAAATCATGTTACTTACAACAGCAACCTCACCATCAGATCCTAACAACAGCACCTTTAAAATGAGTTCTTACAACAGCACCTCACCATATTCTTCAACACACCTCACCATCAGGTTTTTTACAACGCACCTTACCACCAAAGGTTCTTACAAAACAGCACCTTACCATCAGGTTCTTACAACAAGCACCTACCATCAGGATCCTACACAGCACCTTCAAATGAGCGTTCTTACACAGCCACCTCACCATCAGGATCCTCACAGCCACCTTTAAAATGAGTTCTTTACAAAAACAGACCTCCCATCGAGTTCTTCAACAGCACCTCACCATCAGGTTTACAACACACCTTACCACCAAGTTCTTACAACAGCCCTTACCATCAGTCTGTACAACACACCTTACCACCATTCATACAACAGCACCTTAAAATTGGTTCTTAGAACACACCTCACCACAGGTTCATACAACAGCACCTCACCACCAATTCATAACAACAGCACCTCACCACCAGTTATACAACAGCACCTCACCACCAGTTCATAACAACAGCCACCTCACCCACCAGTTCTTACAAACAGCACCCTCATCATTCAGGTCTTACAACATGCACCTCACACCAGTTCATACAACAGCACCTCACCACCAGTTCTTACAACAGCACCCACCACCAGTTCAACCATAACCTCACCACCATTCTACAAAACAGCAACCTCACCACCAGGTTCATACAAACAGCCACCTCACCACCAGTTCTTACAACACACCTCACCCACCAGGTTCTTACAACAGCACCCCACCACAGGTCCTTCCACCACCTCACCACCAGGTCCTACAACAGCACCTTAAAATGAGGATTCTTACAACACACCTTACCACCAGTGTTTTACAACAGCACCTTCAACACATCACCACAGTTCTTACCAACAACACCTTAAAATGATTCTTCCAACAGCAACCTTACCCACCATTCTTCCAACAAACCGCACACCATTCTACAAACACACTCACCACCAGGTTCTTACAACAGCCCTCACCACCAGGTTCTTCCAACAGCACCGCACCACCATTCTACAACAGCACCTACCCTACCATTTACAACAGCACCTCACCACCAGTTCTACAAAACACCTCACCACCAGGTTCTTACACAGCACCTCATCACCAGTTCTTACACAACACCTCACCACCAGGTTTGTACAACAAGCACTTAAATAGTTCTTACAACAGCACTCACCACCAGGTCCTCAACAGCACCTTACCATCGTTCTTACAACAGTACCTTACCACCAGTTCTTAC
>NC_036848.1:52946088-52946948 GCF_002910315.2 Salvelinus sp. IW2-2015
GATGTCCTCACAATACTAATGTCCTCACAACACTAATGTCCTCACAACAAGGATGTCCTCACAACAAGGATGTCCTCACAATACTAATGTCCTCACAACACTAATGTCCTCACAATACTAATGTCCTCACAATACTAATGTCCTCACAATACTATTGTCCTCACAATACTAATGTCCTCACAATACTAATGTCCCCACAATACTAATGTCCTCACAACACTATTGTCCTCACAATACTAATGTCCTCACAACACTAATGTCCTCACAACACCAATGTCCTCACAATACTATTGTCCTCACAACACCAATGTCCTCACAGAAGCAGTCTCCACAACCAGAGGAATCAGCCCTTGAGGTGCTCCTTTCATCCCTTACTCTGGCCACACCCYATTTCATTCTCTAACCAGAGGCTGTGTTTCCTTGTCCCTGTCCTCTGTCAGTGACATGTGGGGACATGGGAATGTACGATGGGAAAATGGGAGATTGTGAGGACACTGGTGWTGATTAKTATCAAACTGCAGAAGAGCTTTCATAATCGTGTGAAACGCAGACCTCATGACTAAAAAGACTGTAGGACAATTTTATTGTAATCAAAATATCCTAATAATATCCTGTGGTCCGGTTGTCAAACTAGTCTCTGTTTATCCGTGGGGATTTGGGGACACACTGTGTTGATTATTCATTGTGAATCTCAATGAAATAGTAGATATTATGAGCTTCTTACTGTGTGACATATGACTCAGAAGACTGAAGAAACAGACTACAGCTGTGAAGAAACACTACAGCTGTGGAGATGTAGATATAACCTCTATAGAAGCTGTATTGGACTCTGTTGTTAGAGCCGTGTAGATATAACCTCT
>NC_036848.1:52950677-52952696 GCF_002910315.2 Salvelinus sp. IW2-2015
GCTATAAGAAGCTGTATTAACTCTGTTCGTTAGAAGCCATGTAATAAACTCTATAGAAGCTTGTATTGAAGCTCTGTTGTTAGAGCTGTGAAATAACCTCTACTAAGAGACTGCTATGAGACTCTGTTTTAAGAGCCATGTAGATATAACGCTCATAAACGTGTAAATTGTCACCTGTTTTAAGGCCATTAAAATTCTACCTTCTATAGAGCTTATTAGACCTTTGTTAGAGCCATGTAATATATAACCTCTTAAGGTGTATAGACTCTGTTGTTAGAGCCATGTGAATATAAACCTCTATAGAAGCTGTATTGACTCTGTTGTTAGAGTCCATTAGATATAACCTCTATAGAACTCTATTTAGACTCTGTTAGAGCCTGTAGATATACGCTCTATAGAGCTGTCATTGACTCTGTTGTTAGAGCCATGCAGATATAACCTCTTCATAGAGAGCTGTATTAGACTTTTGTTGGAAGCCACTGTAGATAAACCTCTATAGAAGCTGTATTAGACTCTGTTGTTGTAGAAGCCATGTAGATATAAACCTCTCATAGAGCTGTATTAGAACTCTGTTGTAGAGCCATGTAGCATATAACCTCTATAGAACTGTATTTTTGCGACTCTGTTGTTTGACCGATGTAGATATAACCTCTCAGAGAAGCTGCATTACGACATGGTTAGAAGCCATGTAGATATAACCCTCTATAGACGCTGTATAGACTCTGTTGTTAACAGCCATGTAGATATCAACTCTATAGAAGCGTCATTAGACTCTAGTGTTAGAGCCATGTAGATTATATAACCTCTATAGAAGCGCATTAGACTGCTGTTGTTAGAGCCATGTTAGACTTATAACCTCTATAGAAGCTGTATTAGACGTGTTGAGGTGGATCAGGGAATCGCCCGCAGCAAGAGCGACATCATTGATATATACAGAGAAAAGAGTCGGCCCGAGAATTTAACCCTGTGGTACCCCCATAGAGACTGCCAGATGTCCGGACAACATGCCCTCCGATTTGACACACTGAACTCTGTCTGCAAAGTAGTTGGTGAACCAGGCGAGGCAGTCATTAGAAAAACCAAGGCTATTGAGTCTGCCGATAAGAATACGGTGATTGACAGAAAGCCTTGGCCAGGTCGATGAAGACGGCTGCACAGTACTGTCTTTTATCGATGGCGGTTATGATATCGTTTAGTACCTTGAGTGTGGCTGAGGTGCACCCGTGAACGGCTCGGAAGCCGGATTGCACAGCGGAGAAGGTACGGTGGGATTCGAAATGGTCAGAGATCTGTTTATTAACCTGGCTTTCGAAGACTTTTGATAGGCAGGGCAGGATGGATATAGGTCTTTAACAGTTTGGTCTAGGGTGTCACCCCATTTGAAGAGGGGGATGACCGCGGCAGCTTTACAATCTTTAGGGATCTCGGACGATACGAAAGAGAGGTTGAACAGGCTGGTAATAGGGGTTGCAACAATGGCGGCGGACAGTTTTAGAAAGAGAGGGTCCAGATTGTCTAGCCCAGCTGATTTGTACGGGTCCAGGTTTGGCAGCTCTTTCAGAACATCTGCTGTCTGGATTTGGGTGAAGGAGAAGCCGGGGAGGCTTGGGCGAGTAGCTGCGGGGGAGGCAGAGCAGTTGGCCGGGGTAGGAGTAGCCAGGAGGAAGGAGGAAGGCATGGCCAGCCGTTGAGAAATGCTTATTGACATTTTCGATTTTCATGGATTTATCAGTGGTGACCGTGTTACCTAGCCTCAGTGCAGTGGGCAGCTGGGAGGAGGTGCTCTTGTTCTCCATGGACTTTACAGTGTCCCAAAACCTTTTGGGAGTTAGAGCTACAGGATGTGAATTTCTGCTTGAAAAAGCTGGCCTTTGCTTTCCTGACTGACTGCGTGTATTGGTTCCTGACTTCTCTGAACAGTTGCATATCGTGGGGACTATTCGATGCTATTGCAGTCCGCCACAGGATGTTTTTGTGCTGGTCAAGGGCAGTCTGGTCTGGAGTGAACCAAGTGCTATA
>NC_036848.1:52956568-52960194 GCF_002910315.2 Salvelinus sp. IW2-2015
TCCAGGGCACAGCTGAGAGCGGAGGGGGGTCGATAGCAGGCGGCAACAGTGAGAGACTTATTTCTGGAGAGGTTAATTTTAAAAATTAGAAGTTCAAACTGTTTGGGTATAGACCTGGAAAGTATGACAGAACTTTGCAGGCTATCTCTGCAGTAGATTGCAACTCCTCCCCCTTTGACAGTTCTATCTTGACGGAAAATGTTGTAGCTGGGTATGGAAATCTCAGAATTGTTGGTGGCCTTCCTAAGCCAGGATTCAGACACGGCAAGGACATCAGGGTTGGCGGAGTGTGCTAAAGCAGTGAGTGAAACCCACTTAGGGAGGAGGCTTCTGATGTTGACATGCATGAAACCAAGGTTTGTTCTATCACAGAAGTCAACAGTGCCTGGGGACACGCAGGGCCTGGGTTTACCTCCACATCACCCGAGGAACAGAGGGGGAGTAGGATAAGGGTACGGCTAAAGGCTATCAAAACTGGTCGCCTAGAGCGTTGGGGACAAAGAATAAAAGGAGCAGATTTCTGGGTGTGGTAGAATAGATTCAGGGCATAATGTGCAGACAGGGGTATGGTGGGGTGCGGGTACAGTGGAGGTAAGCCCAGGCACTGAGTGATGATAAGAGAGGTTGTATCTCYGGATAAGCTGGTTATAATGGGTGAGGTCAYCGCATGAGTGGGAGGTGGGACAAARGAGGTATCAGAGGTATAATGAGTGGAACTAGGGGCTCCATTGTAAACTAAAACAATGATAACTAACCTAAACAACAGTAATAAGGCATATTGACATATGAGAGAGACATACAGCGAGGCATAAAGTAATCACAGGTGTTGATTTGGAGAGCTAGCTAAGACAACAACAGGTGAGACAACAACAACTAATCATCTAAAACAACAACAGGTAAAATGGCGATGAATGGGCAGAGAGGGTCGCTTAACTACACACAGGGCCTGAGTTAGCGGCTGGGGCCGACAGATAAACAAAAATAAATAAACAAAAAATAAATAAACAGAATGGAGTACCGGGCATCAGCTATGTAGCCAAGTGATCATAGGTTCCAGGGGGCAGCAATAGAAGAAACAGAGAAGCCGCGGAGTAGTCGTTACTACGATAGCACGCGACACGGCGTTTAAAGTTAGTAGCCCGGGGCTAGTAGAAGCGTCTGCTCCGACCTCCGATGGAGGCCGGTTGAAGGCACAACGGATGGCGTATTCGTCGACAGACCTGTTGTGGTGGTGCAGCGGGGCGCCGTGTCGACTAAGGATCCAAGCCAGATGGCGAAAGAGGTATTGTAGTTGTAGTAATTTACTGACAGTTAGCAGGCCGATGCTAACACGCTAACAGTTAGTAGGCCGGGGCTAAACAAGCTAGCAGTTATCAGACCGGGTTAGCAAGCAAGCAGTTAGCAGGGGCTAGCAGTTAGCAGACCGGGGCAGGCAAGCTAGCAGTTAGCAGGGGCTAGCAGTTAGCAGACCGGGTTAGCAAGCAAGCAGTTAGCAGGGGCTAGCAGTTAGCAGACCGGGGCAGGCAAGCTAGCAGTTAGTAGACCGGGGCTAGCAAGTTAGCCTTTGGGGGACGTCACGATGGGGGTAAGTCTGTTTTTGCCTCTTCGTGCAGTGACGTCGATAGACCAGTCGTGGAGTTAGTAGGGTTCCAAGTAGCTCTAGGTAGCTAGTAGGCCTAGCAGGTTAGCAGAATGGGCCTTCAGCCGGCGTCGCGCCTGAGGGGCCTGTTGGAATCCTCGGGCAGATTATGTCGGTATTCCAGTCGTAGAAGATCGGTGGGGTTCCGTGCCCCTTATCGGCAGTAGAAAGGGTCCGGATATATATGCCCAGGAGTAAGCCGGGAGATGGGTCTAGCATGGGCTAGCCCCAGGCTAGTTGGTGCTAGCTCCGGGACGGAAACGTTAGCCAGGAGTAGTCAACCCGGGTTGTGGTTAGCTAGCTGTGATGATCCAGATGAAAAGGTTCAGAGTTTGTGGTAGGAATTMGGGGATATGGAGAGAAAAATATGTCCGGTATGCTCTGGTTTGAAGCGCGTTGTACGAACTGGCGAGAGCTTTCCGAGCTAAAGGTTAGCTGACTGATAGCTGGTAGCTAGTTAGCTAGCTAGCTTCAGTTGAGGTATTCCAGTTCGGAGGTAAGTAGAAATACTTTAGGGGGGAAAAAAGAAGATCCACACCACATTGGGTGTGGCGGGTTGTAGGAGAGTATTTTGAAGTTGAGGTTTAGGAAAAATATTAAAAAGAACGCGAAGAAAAAGATATATACACATGGGACGAGACAAAGACAAAGACAAAGACGTCTGACTGCTACGCCATCTTGGAAGTACTTGCGTCTCAAATGGAACCCTCTTGACCAGGGCCCATAGGCTTCTAGTCTAATGTAGTGCACTAAAGAGAGGATAGGGTGCCCTTTAGGAAACAGACATGCTCTGCTTAGCCACAGCCGGTCGGGTACAGTGAAACCAGCTCTGCTTAACCACAGCCAGTCGGTACAGTGAAGCCAGCTCTGCTTAGCCACAGCCAGTCGGTACAGTGAAGCCAGCTCTGCTTAGCCACAGCCGGTCGGTACAGTGAAGCCAGCTCTGCTTAGCCACAGCCAGTCGGTACAGTGAAACCAGGCGTTTTTCTCTGACTTGTGAGAGACATCCTGGTGAGACGTTTTACAAGCTGTGAACACGATTGGAGAAATCAGAACTACAGTCGTGGCCAAAAGTTTTGAGAATGACACAAATATTAATTTTCACTAAGTCTGCTGCCTCAGTTTGTATGATGGCAATTTGCATATACTCCAGAATGTTATGAAGAGTGATCAGATGAATTTTTATTAATTTGCCATGCAAATGAACTGAATCCCCAAAAAACATTTCCACTGCATTTCAGCCCTGCCACAGGGCATCATGTCAGTGATTCTCTCATTAACACAGGTGTGAGTGTTGACGAGGACAAGGCTGGAGATCACTCTGTCATGCTGATTGAGTTTGAATAACAGACTGGAAGCTTCAAAGGGAGGGTGGTGCTTGGAATCATTGTTCTTCCTCTGTCAACCATGGTTATTTGCAAGGAAACACGTGTCGTCATCATTGCTTTGCACAAAAAGGGCTTCACAGGCAAGGATATTGCTGCCAGTAAGATTGCAACTAAATCAACCATTTATCTTATCATTGATCAAATTGGTCTACAAGGACAAGTTCTGGCCTGGTTTAGATCTTATCTGTTTGTCTCTGTGGATGGTTTGTCTTCTGACAAATCAACTGTAAGTTTCGGTGTTCCTCAAGGTTCCGTTTAAGGACCACTATTGCTTTCGCTATATATTTTACCTCTTGGTGATGTCATTCGGAAACATAATGTTAACTTTCACTGCTATGCGGACGACACACAGCTGTACATTTCGATTAAACATGGTGAAGCCCCAAAATTGCCTTCCCTGGAAGCCTGTGTTTCAGACATAAGGAAGTGGATGGCGGCACATTTGAACCCAGTTGGTTATTAGACATGAACCCAGTTGGTTATTAGACATGAACCCAGTTGGTCATTAGACATGAACCCAGTTGGTTATTAGACATGAACCCAGTTGGTTATTAGACATGAACCCAGTTGGTTATTAGACATGAACCCAGTTGGTTATT
>NC_036848.1:52961159-52961806 GCF_002910315.2 Salvelinus sp. IW2-2015
AGACATGAACCCAGTTGGTTATTAGACATGAACCCAGTTGGTTATTAGACATGAACCCAGTTGGTTATTAGACATGAACCCAGTTGGTTATTAGAAAAGCACAAACATACCGTTTTCCTTCACATGAATATACTTGTGAAGTTTTCCCCACCTGGAATCATGTTTCCCGTTAGAATTCAGACCAGTCCTAAAACTGTGCACATCTCGAACAAGCATTATAACTCTGTCTGGAAAATGCCCATCGTTCACCTTCTATGGTGATAATAATAATAAGATAATCTTTTTGCTGTATAGTTTTTGAACTGATGGACTTAGGCCAGCAGTTTCTAAAATAAAAGAGCAATGGCACATTTGTTTGTAAATTAATAGGAAATATATTATTTTGTAATTATTTGAGATTGCAACGATACAATACATAGATTTTCACTCTTATTATATTTTCAAGTTTTCTATTTATTTATGAATAACTGTCATTTTATCCCCCATTTTCACACAATGCTACTTGCCTGTTTGCAAAGCAACACTTCAACCACTACAGTTCAACCACTACACTTCAACCACTACACTTCACACACTACACTTCACACACTACGCTTCAACCACTATGCTTCAACCACTACGCTTCAACCACTACACTTCAACCACTA
>NC_036848.1:52961991-52990298 GCF_002910315.2 Salvelinus sp. IW2-2015
AACCACTACACTTCAACCACTACACGTCCAACACCACACTTCAACCACTACAATTCAACCACTACAGTTCAACCACTACAGTTCAACCACTACAATTCAACCACTACACTTCAACCACTACAATTCAACCAATACACTTCAACCACTACACTTCAACCACTACAATTCAACCACTACACTTCAACCACTACAGTTCAACCACTACAATTCAATCACTACACGTCCAACACTACACTTCAACCACTACAATTCAACCACTACAATTCAACCACTACACTTCAAACCACGATACATCAACCACTACAGTTCAGCCACTACAGTTCAACCACTACAATTCAACCACTACAGTTCAACCACTACAATTCAAACACTACAATTCAACCACTACAATTCAACCACTACACTTCAAACCACGATACATCAACCACTACACTTCAAACCACGATACATCAACCACTACAGATGGTTAAAAGTTTGCGGGGAGTTAAGTACATTCTCACGTCAACTTCAGTTTTTATGAATGCTAACTTTTGCGTGAAAACTGGCGCATGCAAGTTTGGGGGTATATTTTGTACATATGCAGTGTATATAAAGGAGGTCGCAGGTGTTTATCTCCATTCAAACCTAATCTCACCATCACCACTGTGGAGGGCAAGTTTGGGGGTATATTTTGTACATATGCAGTGTATATAAAGGAGGCCGCAGGTGTTTATCTCCATTCAAACCTAATCTCACCATCAGCACTTCTAAGCAGTGTGGAGGGCCAGGCATCTAGGCATCTCCCTGTTACAGGAGATGGTTATTTGGGCTGTGTTCCCTTTATAGTGGACCCACTGGTCACGATAACAACACCCACCTGTAGCACGCGCTCCAGCAGGTATATCTCACTGGTCATCCCCAAAGCCAACGCCTCCTTTGGCCGCCTTTCCTTCCAGTTCTCTGCTGCCAATGACTGGAAAGAATTGCAAAAATCGCTGAAGTTGGAGATTTATATCTCCCTCACTAACTTTTAAACATCAGCTATCTGAGCAGCTAACCAATCGCTGCAGCTGTACATGGCCCATCTGTAAATAGCCCACCTAATCTACCTATCTCATCCCCATATTGTTTTTATTTACTTTTCTGCTCTTTTGCACACCAGTATTTCTACTTGCACATCATCATCTGCTCATCTATCGCTCCAGTGTTAATCTGCTAAAATGTAATTACTTCGCTACTATGGCCTATTTATTGCCTTACCTCCTCACGCCATTTGCACACACTGTATATAGACTTTCATTTTTTTCGATTGTGTTATTGGCTGTACGCTTGTTTATTCCATGTGTAACTCTGTGTTGTTGTTTGTGTCGCACTGCTTTGCTTTATCTTGGCCAGGTCGCAATTGTAAATGAGAACTTGTTCTCAACTAGCTTACCTGGTTAAATAAAGGTGAAATAAAATATAAAATAAAATAGGGATGTGGTCAAAATTATTGCACTATATAGGGAAAAGGGTGCCATTTGGAATGCACCCAATGGATTTAAAGATTCCACAGTGGAGGGAGAATACTACAAGGCTTTAAATGGTCACAGTGGAGGGAGAATACTACAAGGCTTTAAATGGTCACAGTGGAGGGAGAAATTACTATAGGCTTTAAATGTCAATCATTGAGGAGTTAATTACTATTAAGCTTTAAATGGATCACTAGTGGCAGGGTATTACAAGCGATAAATTAGTCTCAGATGCAGGAGTGAGAATACTATTAAGCATTAATGTACATGAGTAGAGATTTCACAAGTTATTCACATGGGGAGAATATACTACAAGGCTTTAAAATGTTCACGTGGAGGAAATCTAACAGGCCTTAATATGTGCACAGTTGGGGAGAATATAACCTAATCCACAGGGGAATTAGCTTAATAGGTCCACGAGAGCAGTAATACTACAGGGCTTTAAACTGGTCACAGTTGAGGGAGAATACTTCACAAGGCTTTAAATGGTCACAGTGAGGGAGAATACATATCGCATTTAAATGCGTCACAGTGGATGGAGAATACCTCATAAGGCTTTAACATGTACAGTGAGGAGAATAACCTAGCATTTAAATCACTTCACAGTTATCTAAGTCACAGTGGGGAGAATACTACTAAGCTTTAAATTCACAGTAAGGAGACATACTATAGGCTTTAAATGGGAATGGGCGATAAGTCAGTGCTGAGAGAGAGCTCAATCAGAGAGACACAGTGTTTTGTTATAACGCCAATCAGGGAACGTGTCTGTTATAACCAGCTCTCATCAAGAGACACAGTGTCTGTTTTATAACCAGCTCATATCAAGAGACACATGTGTCTGTGTTCTGTGTTATAACCAGCTCAATAGGACACATGCTATTTGTTATAACACAGCTCAATCAGAGAACACAGCTGTCTGTGTTATAACCAGCTCAATCAGAGAGGCACAGTGTTCGTGTTATAACCAGCTCAATCAGAGAAAACAGTTTCTGTTATAACCAGCTCAATCAGAGAGCACACAGTGTCTGTCTTATAACCAGCTCAATCAGAGAGACCCAGTTGTTTGTATAACCAGCTTCAATCGAGAGACACAGTGTCTGTTTTATAACCAGCTCAATCAGAGAGACACAGTGTCTGTGTACCAGCTCAATCGAGGACACAGTGTCTGTGTATATACCAGCTCAATCAGAGACACATGTCTGTTATAAACCAGCTCAATCAGAGAGAGCACAGTGTCTGTTATAACCAGCTCAATCAGAGAGACACAGTGTCTGTTTAATCAGACTCAATCAGAGAGACACAGTTTGTCTGTTATAACCAGCTCAATCAGAGAGACACAGTGTCTTTTATAACCAGCTCAATCAGAGAGACACGAGTTCTGTGTATAACCAGCTCAATCAGAGAGACACAGTGTCTGTGTATAACCAGCTCAATCAGAGACACAGCTGTCTGTTATAACCAGCTCAATCAGAGAACACAGTGCTTCTGTATTAACCAGCTCAATTCAGAGAACATCAGCTGTCTTGTGTTCTAACTCATGCTCATCGAGAGACACAGTGTCTGTGTTATAACCAGCTCAATCAGAGAGACACAGTGTCTGTGTTATAACCAGCTCAATCAGAGAGACACAGTGTCTGTGTTATGATCAGCTTGTGATTCTGTAACTTTAGTGATGGCTGGGGCGTGTGTGTTTGTGTCCTGTGTGTTTGTATGTGTGTGTGTGTGTGTGTGTGTGTGCTTGCGTGTGCGTGTGTGTGTGCTGACCAGTGTGATACTGTAGTCATGGAAGGGGAGGGGAGGGGGGAGATAGATGTTTCCTTGGCCACTAGTCATCGATCCAGCCTCAAGGCTTTCAGTCAACACTAAACCAGACTGTTGGAGAGGAACGCCTAGTAATGTTATGACAGCTAGGAGGTCAGATACATAAATAAGAACAAATTCTGCCTTTGAGGTGAACAGAGGTGCTGACGAGCGGAACACACGGAACATACGGAACACACGGAACATACGGTAACATACGGAACACACGGAACATACGGAACATACGGTAACATACGGAACACACGGAACATACGTAACACACGGAACATAAGGAACACACAGAACAAACGGAACATACGGTAACATACGGAACATACGGTAACATACGTAACATACGGAACATACGGAACACACGGAACATACGGTAACATTTAGAATATAGAACACAGAACTCAGAAAAACAATCAAATGAAACTTGGTATTGTACTCTTCCCTCCATTTAAACTTCAGTGAACTGAATTGCCTCAGAAGAGAGAGTACATTTCTTGACCCGAAAACTCTTTTCATTTTTGCTCCTCCTTGGAGAGCATCGTTCATCTACAAAACTTTCTCGAGCAGGTTCTGATGATTTATTTCAGTTTTCTACACCTCTTTCAAAGATGATTTTTGGAACTCTTAAATTGTTTTATAGGATGTAAACAAGCTAACGGGGTTTCACATGCTGTTGTGACGGGGGATCGGTCACATGTCCTGGAGTCAAGCCACACATTATCACCAATCATGTGCTAATGTCTAACACACCGGCTAACGAGCAAGATCTGTTTATCGTTTCAAAATCAAGATTGTGTACAGTATGTGTGAGTGGCCGGTGTGTCAGCAGTGGTTGTGGGACATTGATAGACTGTACAACTGTACAATGACTACTGTAGTTAGATACTAGGTTATTGAAGGCCACTTGAAGATTTGATATACCAGATCTTTTATTGGGGCTTCCAAGCTTGGTAGGAAGTATCTGGTGTGAGGGACGTCTTGGAAGAGAATGTTATTTCGTATGAAGTGCACAACTGTTTTTCCCACTTTTCCTCCCCAATTTAGCGATATCCAAATCGGTAGTTACAGTCTTGTCCCATTGCTGCAACTCCCCTATGGACTCGGGAGAGGCGAAGGTCGAAAGCCATGCGTCCTCCCGAAACACGACCCTGCCCAGCCGCACTGCTTCTTGACACACTGCTCGCTTAACCCGGAAGGCAGGCGCAACAATCTGTTAGTGCCTTAGACCAATGTGCCACCAGGGCTCATAAGGGCTCATAGGGCTCTGGTCAAAAGTAGTGCACTATAAAGGGAATAGGGTGCCATTTGGGACACAGAACCCAACTCATCATCCTCCTCCTATCCTATCCTCCTCTACATTAATTGAATAGCCCTCATCCTTGTAAACCACTTAAAGTTCCAATTGAATTAGGCAATCAACCAATCACAGCGCATTAGGGGCACTTTAAACCCCATGAACTTTGCCTCACTGGTGATGACCTCATATCAAGCCCATGTAGGTCACAGAGCAAAGCGTTTCTAAAGGAAATCCAGACTAGTACGTATGACAGGTAATAAAGTCCTACTGTGAATCTAAACTGTGGCTACAACCTTTAATCCTGTCGTCCCTGAAGAAACCTGAGATCAGGATTTAACGCAATGTAAAGAGATAATGAGAGAGAGAGTGTCACGACTTCCGCCGAAGTCGGCTCCTCTCCTTGTTCGGGCGGCGTTCGGCGGTCGACGTCACCGGCTTTCTAGCCATCGCCACTCCATTGTTCATGTATCCATTTGTTTTGTCTTGTTCCCTGCACACCTGGTTTTCATTCCCCAATCACACTACAGGTATTTATTCCTCTGTTCCCCATCATGTCTTTCTTTAAGATTGTTTGTGTTACGTGTTTGTTGTTGACGCGCCAGACTGGTTTGTTTTTTCCGTGATATTTCACAAAGATGTTTATTGTTAAACATAATTATTGTGACTGTTTTGCGCGTTTTGCACTTTTGCCTCAATAAAGTGTGCGCCTGTTCACAAACCTCTGCTCTCCTGCACCTGACTTCGCTACCAGTACGCACACAGCTGACAGAGAGAGAGAGAGAGAGAGAGAGAGAGAGAGAGAGAAGAGAAGAGAGGAGAGAGAGAGGAGAGAGAGACAGAGAGAGAGACAGGAGAGAGAGAAAAAGAGAGAAAGAGAGAAATAAAAAAATAAAAATGAGAGAGATGAATGAAGGAGAGAAAGAAAGAGATAAAGAGAGAGAAAAAAGAAAGAAAGAAAGATAGAGGAAGTGAGTGTGCTTGGGGTTCTAGGGCAGTGGAACAATATTTGTGATTGGAGAGAGGTTACTAAGTGTTCTTTTTTGGTTACTACGTCTATTCCATAAAATGAGCACCATCGTGACATTCCAGTTCTAAACTGCAATCTATGAATTGAGATTCTTGTTTCGTCTCTTCTCTATAGGAGGCTGTCCGTAGTCATAGTACTGAAAGGACCTGGTTTAGAAGTTAAAAACACACACTCCTATTCTCAGGTTCTACCACTCAGCAACACTGACACTCTTCACATTTACACACTACATACACAGACTTGTGACCCAACAATGACCCAACACACCTCCAGGTTGTGTAAGGGCTATTTGACCAAGAAGGAGAGTGATGGAGTGCTGCATCAGATGACCTGTCCTCCACAATCCCCCAACCTCAACCCAATTGAGATGGTTTTGGATGGAATTAAAAAATATATAATACAATAACAGTGGGGAGAACAAGATTTTGATACACTGCCGATCTGCAGGTTTTCCTACTTACAAAGCATGTAGAGGTCTGTAATTTTTATCATAGGTACACTTCAACTGTAGAGACGGAATCTAAAACAAAAATCCAGAAAATCACATTGTATGATTTTTAAGTAATTCATTTGCATTTTATTGCATGACATAAGTATGTTGATCACCTACCAACCAGTAAGAATCCGGCTCTCACAGACCTGTTAGTTTTTCTTTAAGAAGCCTCCTGTTCTCCACTCATTACCTGTATTAACTGCACCTGTTTGAACTCGTTACCTGTATAAAAGACACCTGTCCACACACTCAATCAAACAGACTCCAACCTCTCCACAATGGCCAAGACCAGAGAGCTGTGTAAGGACATCAGGGATAAAAGTGTAGACCTGCACAAGGCTGGGATGGGCTACAGGACAATAGGCAAGCAGCTTGGTGAGAAGGCAACAACTGTTGGCGCAATTATTAGAAAATAGAAGAAAATAGAAGAAGTTCAAGATGATGGTCAATCACCCTCGGTCTGGGGCTCCATGCAAGATCTCACCTCGTGGGGCATCAATGATCATGAGGAAGGTGAGGGATCAGCCCAGAACTACACGGCAGGACCTGGTCAATGACCTGAAGAGAGCTGGGACCACAGTCTCAAAGAAAACCATTAGTAACACACTACGCCGTCATGGATTAAAATCCTGCAGCGCACACAAGGTCCCCTGCTCAAGGAGGCGCATGTCCAGGCCCGTCTGAAGTTTGCCAATGACCATCTGGATGATCCAGAGGAGGAATGGGAGAAGGTCATGTGGTCTGATGATTCAAAAATAGAGCTTTTTGTCTAAACTCCACTCGCCGTGTTTGGAGGAAGAAGAAGGATGAGTACAACCCCAAGAACACCATCCCAACCGTGAAGCATGGAGGTGGAAACATCATTCTTTGGGGATGCTTTTCTGCAAAGGGGACAGGACGACTGCACCGTATTGAGGGAGGATGGATGGGGCCAGTGATTGCGAGATCTTGCCAACAACCTCCTTCCCTCAGTAAGAGCATTGATGATGGGTCGTGGCTGAGTCTTCCAGCATGACAACCCCGAAAAACACAGCAGGGCAACTAAGGAGTGGCTCCGTAAGAAGTATCTCAAGGTCCTGGAGTGGCCTAGCCAGTCTCCAGACCTGAACCCAATAGAAAATCTTTGGAGGGAGCTGAAAGTCCGTATTGCCCAGCGACAGCCCCGAAACCTGAAGGATCTGGAGAAGGTCTGTATGGAGGAGTGGGCCAAAATCCCTGCTGCAGTGTGTGCAAACCTGGTCAAGAACACAGGAAACGTATGATCTCTGTAATGCAAACAAAGGATTCTGTACCAAATATTAAGTTCTGCTTTCTGATGTATCAAATACTTATGTCATGCAAAAAATGCAAATGAATTACTTAAAAATCATACAATGTGATTTCTGGATTTTTGTTTAGATTCCGTCTCTCACAGTTGAAGTGTACCTATGATAAAAATTACAGACCTCTACATGCTTTGTAAGTAGGAAAATCTGCAAAATCAGCAGTGTATCAAATACTTGTTCTCCCCACTGTATATATATTAACCTTTATTTAACTAAGAAAGTCAGTTAAGAACAAATTCTTATTTTACAATGACGGCCTACCCCGGTCAAACCAGACGACACTGGGCCAATTGTGCGGCGCCCTACGGGACTCCCAAACACGATCGGATGTGATACAGTCTAGATTCGAACCAGGGACTGTAGTGACACCTCTTGCACTGAGATGCAGTGCCTTAGACCGCTGCTCTACTGCAGAGTGAAGAAAAACAGCCAACAAGTGCTCAGCATATGTGGGAAGTCCTTAATTAAAGACTGTTGGAAAAGCATTCCAGGTGAAGCTGGTTGAGATAATGCCAAGAGTGTGCAAAGCTGTCATCAATTGCAAAGGGTGGCTACTTTTTGATTTGTTTAGCACTTTTTTGGTTACTACATGATTCCATATGTGTATTTCATAGTTTTGATGTCTTCACTATTATTCTATAATGTAGAAAATAAAAAAATAAAGATAAACCCTGGAATGAGTAGGTGTGTCCAAATATTTGACTGGTACTGTAAGTGTCTGTTTGGGTCTAAACTGCTGCTACAAATAACAACATTGGTCATATAGGGTATCTATTCATGTAGTAAGAATAGCAAAGTTATTAGAAGTTGGAATTTGACGCTAAAAAGCCACAGTGACCAATACAACAATGAAGCTTCACTATTACATTCTGGAACGTTCATTCAAGTCATTCAACTGCAAATTGTTACTAAGTAACATGTTCACCGCAAACAGAACCCTAGACCTGTACTCTAGTCCTTATACTGTATGAACCTGGGCAGATCTAGTCTGGTCTTTTCACATCTCCGGGTGCGCAGTGGTCTAGGGCACTGCAATGCAGTGCTAGCTGCGCCACCAGAGTCTCTGGTTCGCGCCCAGGCTGGGCTGGGTTCGCGCCCAGGCTCTGTCGCAGCCGGCCGCAACCGGGAGATCCGTGGGGCGACGCACAATTGGCATAGCGTCGTCCGGGTTAGGGAGGGTTTGGCCGGTAGGGAGGGTTTGGCAGGTAGGGATATCCTTGTCTCAGTATGTAATTTTTTTAAATAAAATGTATGCACTCTACTGTAAGTCGCTCTGGATAAGAGCGTCTGCTAAATGACTAAAAATGTTTTTTTTTTATGTAAAAATGTAAGCATCAGCCTTGTCAAAACCCAATACCTTCTTCTTGTCCCTCTCATCTTGCACTACTTTAGACCAGAGCCCTATTCCCTATTCACCCTGTTACCCATAGTGCACTACTTTAGACCAGAGCCCTATTCCCTGTTCACCCTGTTACCCATAGTGCACTACTTTAGACCAGAGCCCTATTCCCTGTTCACCCTGTTACCCATAGTGCACTACTTTAGACTAGACCCTATTCCCTGTTCACCCTGTTACCCATAGTGCACTACTTTAGACCAGAGCCCTATTCCCTGTTCACCCTGTTACCCATAGTGCACTACTTTAGACCAGAGCCCTATTCCCTGTTCACCCTGTACCCATAGTGCACTACTTTAGACCAGAGCCCTATTCCCTGTTCACCCTGTACCATAGTGCACTACTTTAGACCAGAGCCCTATTCCCTGTTCACCCTGTTACCCATAGTGCACTACTTTAGACCAGAGCCCTATTCACCCTGTTACCATAGTGCACTACTTTAGACCAGAGCCCTATTCGCCCTGTTACCCATAGTGCACTACTTTAGACCAGAGCCCTATTCCCTGTTCACTGTGTTACAATCCCCCCCCCCCCCCCCCCATTTTATTCTCCACAATAACCTAAAACACAACAACAAAGCAGTTTTGAAGGGTTCCACATATGCTGAGCACTTGTTAGAGGCTTTTCCTTCACTCTGCTGTCCAACTCATAACAAACCATCTCAATTGGGTTGAGGTCGGGTGATTGCGGAGGCCAGGTCATCTGATGCAGCACTCCATCACTCTCCTTCTTGGTTAAATAGCGCACCCCAAAAAATGTACAAGTTAGTAAAACTGGGTATTTTCTCCATACAGATCTACATTTTTTTTTGTCAGACGCTATCTAGAGCAACTTACAGTAGTAGCGAGTGCAATACATTTCCGTTTGTACTGGTCCCCTGCGGGAATCGAACCCACAACCCTGATTGTTCTACTTTGAAGCTGCCCCATAAAATAAGCCTGATGTTGATGAAATGTCAGCAAAAAAAATATATATATATAAAAAATAAAAAAACAGTGAGACTACAGAGGATAATTCGCACAGCTGACAGAGATAAAGACAATTCACCCATTTGATTCAATTATTGATTCAATTGATTCAATTATATGCATACGATCTACACAGAATGTCATGTGAAGTTTAATATTTGAGAAGATTGGGAAAAATGCCAATCATTTATAACCAATTTGTAACTTGAATTATGGACTTTTACATGAAAAATGCAGTGATGTTGATTTGGGTGTACCATACAGTATCTTTAGTTAAAAGGGCAGAGAGACATTTTGGCAATTAAGTCCTTTTTTCTACTTACCTAGAATCAGGTGAACTCGTCAGTACCATTTTAATGTCTTAATGAGTCATACTTCCTAGAGTCAGGTGAACTCATCAGTACCATTTTAGTGTCTTAATGAGTCATATTACCCAGTCAGGTGAACTCATCAGTACCATTTTAATGTCTTAATGAGTCATATTACCCAGTCAGGTGAACTCATCAGTACCATTTCAATGTCTTAATGAGTCATATTACCCAGAGTCAGGTGAACTCATCAGTACCATTTTAATGTCTTAATGAGTCATACTGAGTTTCCAAAGTCTTTTCCAAATATTTATGGGGGATGCCATTACTTTCTTTTTGGACTTAATGACTTCTACCCAGAGGAACACCCCATTCCATAGAGGCCTTTATACTACATGTCTTTACCCAGATGAACACCCCATTCCATAGAGGCCTTTATACTACATGTCTTTACCCAGATAACACCCCATTCCATAGAGGCCTTTATACTACATGTCTTTACCCAGAGAACACCCCATTCCATAGAGGCCTTTATACTACATGTCTTTACCCAGATGAACACCCCATTCCATAGAGGCCTTTATACTACATGTCTTTACCCAGAGAACACCCCATTCCATAGAGGCCTTTATACTACATGCTTTACCCAGAGGAACACCCCATTCCATAGAGGCCTTTATACTACATGTCTTTACCCAGAGGAACACCCCATTTCATAGAGGCCTTTATACTACATGTCTTACCCAGAGAAACACCCCATTCCATAGAAGCTCTTCATTAGTGCAGACACTTCAAAATGACTCATAACCATCTATGTTGAAATCAGGCCTGGGTTTGAATACTATTGAAATATTTGTAAAGCTTTTGTGTTTTGCTTTCTCCTGCATTGAGTGCCAGATTAGAAGAGTTTCGCGTTTTGTGCACTTTTATTGCAACAGTCAAGCTCAATTTAAGCTCAGTAAAGTAATTAACATAATTCAAATCAATTAAATAATATTTGGGGCCCTCCCGGGTGGCGCAGTGGTCTAGAGCCACTGCATCGCAGTGCTAACTGCGCCACCAGAGTCTCTGGGTTTCGCGCCCAGGCTCTGGTCGCAGCCGGCGCGACCGGGAGGGTCCGTGGGCGACGCACAATTGGCATAGCGTCGTCCGGTTAGGGAGGGTTTGGCCGGTAGGGATATCCTTGTCTCATCGCGCTCCAGCGACTCCTGTGGCGGGCCGGGCGCAGTGCGGCGCTAACCAAGGGGCCAGTACACGGTGTTTCCTCCGACACATGTGGGCGGCTGGCTTCAGGGTTGGAGGCGCGCTGTGTTAAGAAGCAGTGCGGCTTGGTTGGGTTGTGTTTTCGGAGGACACATGGCTTTTCGACCTTCGTCTCTCCCGGCCCGTATGGGAGTTGTAGCGATGAGACAAGATAGTAATACTAGCGATTTGGATTACCACGAAAATTGGGGAGAAATGGGATAAAAATAAATAAAAATAAAAATAAAAATAAAATAATAATAATAATATTTGAACCCAGGTCAAATCAAATCAAATGTTATTTGTCACATGTGCCCGAATACAACAAGTGAGACCTTACAGTGAAATTCTTACTTACAGCCTTAAGCAACAATGCAGTTTTGAGAAAATAAAATAAGAACTAAAGTAAACTAAAGTAAAAATATATATATTTTTAAAATACACATAAAATAACAATAATGAGGCTATATACAGGGGTACAGGTACGAGTCAATGTGCGGGTGGTACAGGTTAGTCGAGGTAATTTGTACATGTAGGTAGGGGTAAAGTGACTATGCATTGATAAACAGCAGTGTAAAATAGTCTGGGTAGGCCATTTGATTAATTGTTCAGCAACCGGTCAGGATGCTCTCGATGGTGCAGCTGTAGAACCTTTTGAGGATCTGGGGGCCATGGCAAATCTTTTCAGTCTCCTGAGGGGGAAAAAGTTTTGTCGTGCCTCTTCAACAATTTTCTTGGTATGTTTGTACCATGATAGTTCAATTGGGGATGTGGAGTGTTTCTATCCAATAGTAATAATAATATGCATAATTGTATGATCTAGAACAGAGTTGAGGCCGTTTAATTTGGGCACGATTTTTCCAAAGTGAAAACAGCGCCCCCTACTGACAAGAATTTTAATGGGGGACTGTTTGGCCCGCATTTTCCTGTAGTCCACGATCATCTCCTTTGTCTTGCTCACATTGGGGAGAAGTTGTTGTCCCTGGCAACTACACTGCCAGGTCTCTGACCTCCTCCCTATAGGCTGTCTCGTCGTTGTCGGCGATCAGGCTACTAGTACTGTGTCATCAGCAAAACTAATGATGGTGTTCGAGTCAACAATTTGCCATGCAGTCGTGGGTGAACAGGGAGTACAGGAGCGGGACTAAGCATGCACCCGAGGGGCCCCCGTTGTTGAGGATCAGCGTGGCAGAGGTCTGGTTGAAACCAGAGGAAGGCCTTTGGCGCTGTGTTGATATTGGGTCTAGTGTTGTAAAGAGAAATCCCCTCAGATGACTTGCTATCGGACGGAAAGTAATTCACGGTGTGTTACACAGAGGGTTCTTCAGTCTTCCCAATACGACGTATGGACTGTGTCCCAAATGGCACCCTATTGCCTATATACTGTATTCCCTACACCCTATTCCCTATGGACCATGGTCAAAAGCAATGCACTATATAGGGAATAGGGAGCCACTTGGAATGCATCCTAACCATCTGTGCAGAAAGCAAGGAAGGCGTGTGTCCTGTTGGTCTCTAGGTCTGTGTTGCATTACAGATCCTGATTCAAAAGATAAATCACAATTGACTCAATGGACATAACAGGACATGTCTCCGTTCCTTCCTTCCTTCAAGAGAAAGAAGCATAAACAGGAAATGGCTCCGTTCCTTCCTTCCTTCAAGAAAAGAGAGCATGAACAGGACAGTCTCCGTTCTTCCTTCCTTCAAGAGAAAGAGAGCATAAACAGGAAATGGCTCCGTTCCTCCTTCCTTCAAGAGAAAGAGAGCAAACAGGAAATGGCTCCGTTCCTCCTTCCTTCAAGAGAAAGAGAGCATAAACAGAAAATGGCTCCGTTCTCCTTCCTTCAGAGAAAAGAGAGCATGAACAGAAATGGCTCCGTTCCTCCTTCCTTCAAGAGAAAGAGAGCATAAACAGGAATGGCTCCGTTCCTTCCTTCCTTCAAGAGAAATAAAGATCTTTCCTTCCATCTCATTGGTATTCATACTGCTACCCCACCAGTGTATGCATCAAATTAAATGATCTAGTCTACGTCTGATGGATCTATAATAATGAAATGATCTAGTCTTCATCTGGTGATCTATAATAATGAAATGATCTAGTCTTCCATTGGTGGTCTATAATAATGAAATGATCTAGTCTTCATCTGGTGGATCTATAATAATGAAATGATCTAGTCTTCGTCTGATGGATCTTAATAATGAAATGATCTAGTCTTCGTCTGGTGGATCTATAATAATGAAATGATCTAGTCTTCATCTGGTGGATCTATAATAATGAAATGATCTAGTTTTCATCTGGTGGATCTATAATAATGAAATGATCTAGTCTTCGTCTGGTGGATCTATAATATAATAAAATGATCTAGTCTTCATCTGGTGGATCTATAATAATGAAATGATCTAGTCTTCGTCTGGTGGATCTATAATAAGAAATGATCTAGTCTTCATATGGTGTGATCTATAATAATGAAATGATCTAGTCTTCGATCTGGTGGATCTATAATAATGAAATGATCTAGTCTTCATCTGGTGGATCTATAATAATGAAATGATCTAGTCTTCATCTGGTGGATCTATAATAATGAAATGATCTAATTCATCTGGTGGATCTATAATAATGAAATGATCTAGTCTTCATCTGGTGGATCTATAATAATTAAATGATCTAGTCTTCGTCTGACGTCTGGTGGATCTATAATAATTGAAATGATCTAGTCTTCGTCTGGTGGATCTATAATAATGAATGATCTAGTCTTCCTCTGACGCTGGTGGATCTATAATAATGAAATGATCTAGTCTTCGTCTGGTGGATCTATAATAATGAAATGATCTAGTCTCGTCTGCGTGGATCTATAATAATTAAATGATCTAGTCTTCATCTGGTGGATCTATAATAATGAAATGATCTAGTCTTCGTCTGGTGCATGTATGATAATTAAATGATCTAGTCTTCATCTGGTGGATCTATAATAATGAAATGATCTAGTCTTCATCTGGTGATCTATATAATGAAATGATCTAGTCTTCATCTGGTGGATCTATAAAATGAATGATCTAGTCTTCATCTGGGGATCTATAATAATGAAATGATCTAGTTTTCATCTGGTGGATCTATAATAATGAAATGATCTAGTCTTCGTCTGGTGGATCTATAAATAATGAAATGATCTAGTCTTCATCTGGTGGATCTATAATAATGAAATGATCTAGTCTTCATCTGGTGGATCTATAATAATGAAATGATCTAGTTTCATCTGGTGGATCTATAATAATGAAATGATCTAGTCTTCATCTGGTGGATCTTAATAATGAAATGATCTAATCTTCATCTGGTGGATCTATAATAATGAATATTTGTCTAATCTGTGATCTATAATAATAATGATCTAGTCTTCGTCTGACGTCTGGGGATCTATAATAATGAAATGATCTAGTCTTCGTCTGGTGGATCTATAATAATGAAATGATCTAGTCTTCCTCTGACGCTGGTGGATCTATAATAATGAAATGATCTAGTCTTCGTCTGGTGGATCTATAATAATGAAATGATCTAGTCTTCGTCTGGTGGATCTATAATAATTAAATGATCTAGTCTTCACTGGTGGATCTATAATAATGAAGATGATCTAGTCTTCGTCTGGTGCAATGTATGATAATTAAATGATCTAGTCTTCATCTGGTGGATCTATAATAATGAAATGATCTAGTCTTCATCTGGTGGATCTATAATAATGAAATGATCTAGTCTTCGTCTGGTGGATCTATATAATTAAATGATCTAGTCTTCATCTGGTGGATCTATAATAATGAAATGATCTAGTCTTCGTCTGGTGGATCTATAATAATGAAATGATCTAGTCTTCGTCTGGTGGATCTATATATGAAATGATCTAGTCTACGTCTGACGCTGGGTGGATCTATAATAATGAAATTATCTAGTCTTCGTCTGGTGATCTATAATAATGAAATGATCCCGTCTTCATCTGGTGGATCTATAATAATAAATGATCTAGTCCTCTCATCTGGTGGATCATAATAATGAAATGATCTAGTCTTCGTCCTGGTGGATCTATAATAATGAAATGATCTAGTCTACGTCTGACGCTGGTGGATCTATAATAATTGAAATGATCTAGTCTTCATCTGGTGGATCTAATAAAATGAAATGATCTAGTCTTCGTCTGGTGATCTATATAATGAAATGATCTAGTCTTCATCTGGGGATCTATAATAATGAAATGATCTAGTCTTCGTCTGGTGGATCTATAAAAATGAAATGATCCAGTCTTCATCTGGTGGATCTATAATAATGAAATGATCTTAGTCTTCGTCTGGTGGATCTATAATAATGAAAATCTAGTCTTCATCTGGTGGATCTATAATAATGAAATGATCTAGTCTCTGTCTGACTAGGTCTTCATACTTTGATATATTAAATGATATGATCTAGTCCTTCATGCTGTGTGTGGATCTATAATAATGAAATTAGTTCTTTCTAGATTATGATATCTATCAGGGTGATATATTGAAGATTCTAAATGATCTAGTCTTCGTTCTGGATGGATTCTATAATAATTAGAAATAATGATCTATGATGCTTTTGCATCTGGTGGATCTATAATAATGAAATGATCCAGTCTTCGTCTGACGCTGGTGGATCTATATAATGAAATGATCTAGTCTTCGTCTGGGGATGCTATAAATAATGAAATGATCTAGTCTTCGTCTGGTGGATCTAAATAATTGAAATGATCTAGTCTTCGTCTTGTGGATCTATATGATAGTCATCTGATCTAATAATGAAATGATCTCGTCTTCGTCTGGTGGATCTATAATAATTAAATGATCTAGTCTTCGTCTGGTGGATCTATAATAATGAATGATCTAGTCTTCATCTGGTGGATCTTAATAATAAATGATCCAGTCTTCGTCTGACGCTGGTGGATCTTATAATAATGAAATGATCTAGTCTTCGTCTGGTGGATGTATAATAATGAAATGATCTAGTCTTCGTCTGTGGATCTATAATAATGAAATGATCTAGTCTTCGTCTGACGCTGGTGGATCTATAATAAGCTGATCATATTTTAAGAACAAAATTCGTACATCCGTGTAAGTGAGCATTTCTCCTTTACCAAGATAATCCATCCACCTGACAGGTGTTGGCATATCAAGAAGATGATTAAACAGCATACTCATTACACAGGTGCACCTTGTGCTGAGGACAATAAAAGGCCACTCTAAAATGTGCAGATGTGTCACACAACACAATGCCACAGACGTTCTCAGTTTTGAGGAAGCGTACAATTGGCATGCTGACTACAGGAATGTCCACCAGAGCTGTTGCCAGAAAATTTAATGTTAATTTCTCTACCAATAGCTGCCTCAACATAATTTTAGAGAATTTGCAGTACGTCCACCGGCTTCACAACAGCAGCCATGTGTATGGCGTCATGTGGGCGAGCGGGTTTGCTGATGTCAACGTTGTGAACAGAGTGCCCCATGGTGGAGGGGAGTTATGGTATGGGCAGGAATAAACTACAGACAACGAACACAATTGCATTTTATCAATGGCAATTTGAATGCACGGAGATACTGTGATGAGATCCTGAGGCCCACTGTCGTGCCATTATTCCACTACCATCACCTCAATGTTTCAGCATGATAATGCACTGCTCTCGCAAGGATCTGTACACAATCTCTGGAAGCTGAACATTGAACATACTCACCAGATATGTCACCCATATTGAGCATGTTTGGGATGCTCTGGATCGTGGTGTACCAGTTCCCGGCTAAATCCAGCAAATTCACACAGCCGTTGAAGAGTGGGACAACATTCTACAGGCCACAATCAACAGCCTGATCAACTCTATGTGAAGGAGAGGTGTTGTGCTGCATGAGGAAAATGACTGGTTTTCTGATCCACGCGGCTACCTTTTAAAGTTTCTGTGACCAACAGATGCATTTCTATATTCCAGTCATGTGAAAGTGATTGGGGACAATGCCCTGTGTAGGATGCTGTCTTTCAGATGGGATGTTAAACGGGTGTCCTGACTCTCTGTGGCGTTAAAGATCCCATGGCACTTATTGTAAGAGTAGGGGTGTAACCCCGGTGTCCTGGCTAAATTCCCAATCTGGCCCTCATACCATCACGGTCACCTAATCATCCCCAGCTTACAATGGCTCATTCCTCCCCTCCTTTCCGCTGTAACTATTCCCCAGGTCGTTGCTGCAAATGAGAACGTGTTCTCAGTCAACTTACCTGGTAAAATAACGTAAAATAAAAATAAATAAAAAATCGATGTAAATAAAATATTAAAACAAAGAAATGAGCTCTTGCGCCGAGCCTATCTGGGAACAGAAAAGGGAGCTAATTTGATGCAGAATGCAGGGTGTAGAGGTCAGGTCAGACATGTTAGCTGGGTATCTTCTGCATGTTTAGTCTCACATTACCACACTTCCAAATGGTGTTTACTCTGGTTCAGAGTGAAATCTCTTAAAAAGTTACATTTTTTTCCCTCTAACCCTTAAACTCGAAGGTCTCTAAAGAATGTTTCACCTAAATAAACCTATCTTCATGACCAGACAAAGAACGTGTCTGTCAAAAACATTGTTTATTTCCTGCCGTGGTTTAATTAAAGATCCCCTTAAAAAAAAACAAACAGTGATCGGTATGGCTCTTCTCTATAGAGGCCCTTACATTCAACTCTGCAGAGGAGTTAAATAGGTGCAAATACAGAGCAAACTCCAAAAGGTTACCAGCCACAGGTCCTATTTAGAAACAGCTAAACACATCCTGTCACAGCATTTAATCCATTTCATTGCCTGCAACCTGGTCATTTCACCAGTACAGAAACAAAAGTCTGCAAAAGTGTAATTTTAATTTTTTTATAGTTTCACCTTGTAAAACCCTAACATCAGCCCCTACATCCTGATTCAGGATCAGTTTAACCTGATCAGATTACATGACCAGGGGAGGGAGGACATGGTCCTAGATCAGCACTCCTGACACATGCTGCATACAGTACCACCTCAGCCGAGCAGAGCTATTCTTTAAGTGTCGCCCTCTAGTGGCACATTAAAGACATTTCATTTAAAATAAACCTACAGTCTGGTTAATAGCACCTAGCATTTCTCTCCCCAAGCCAATAAATATACACACACACAGACACACAGACAGACACTGTACATGCATAAAGACATAAAATTATGTATGTTCACACATCAAAACTTGCAATGGAGGCCAGATGTTTTTAATAAATCATTTTTATTTAATATGAAAAATAAGTATATTTTGTAACAATGTAAAGTGTAAGAGACCATGTCCCACAATCAAAGTAATTTTACTCGTTTTCAGCATGTAAGGAGTTCTATCTGTTACTAGTTGACATTCCAGCTGTATTGATGACAACATGGAATTCAAGAAATGCAGACAAAAAAAGCATCTTCAACATTTCTCCCATCAAAAACACACAAATGCTACATTTTTCAACATAAGAAGAAGAACAAGATACAGGAAATATCCTTTTGAATCATCTTAAATGGAATTGGCTATGGTACTGTCACTGCRGCGATAGAGATTACACACAATGCCATTGTCCAGTTCAGGACAAACTTTTAAAAACATTTCACTTATAAACCTTATCGCCACACTGTAACTTTTCATTTAAACTTTTTCATTTAAACTATGTTACGTCCTCAGAAAGTACAAATAACACTATGACCTACTGGCTTTCTGTCATGGCGCTGTTATCGGTATTACCAAACAGAGATTCTCGGCACCTCTCAGCGTCTTTCTGACAGGCGACGGAAAACAAATCCGACCACTAGCTTTATTAAAGGACATTCTCTCGAAGATGAGGTAGACTCTGGAAATGTTCCAAGCTATGAGRGGAACGTAAAAGAAGGCTTTGAGATAAAATTAAATTAAAATTAAAAACTCCCAACAAACTGGTTAGTTACAGACGGCAGAAACCACAGACACCCCTTTATGTCATAAAACAAGAGAAATAATTCAGTCCTGTTCTGTGAAAACACCAGACACCACCAACCCAGTGTGTACTAGAAATCCTAAGAATCATTGATAAAATGCACATTTCGGATGCCAACTTAAAACACGGAGACAATAATTGTGTATCTATAATAGATCAGTCTTGTCTTATGAGGAGAAGACCATAGCTGCCATCCAGAACTTGGGTAGAGCCTCACTCAGGTCTAGACATGCTTTGAAATCTACCAATCATTCATGAAGCGGTGGGTCGTAACAAAATGTGAAAAGCACCAAAATGTTGCAGATTCATTTATCTGAGATGAAGTGGTTGGAAAAGACCATGCACATACACAGGAAGTAACACGGGACGTAGCACAGGAAGTAACACAGAAAATAACACAGGATGTAACACAGGAAGTAACACAGGAAGTAACACAGGAATGTAGCATAGGAAATAACATAGGAAGTAACACAGGACGTAACACAGGACGTAACACAGGAAATAACACAGGAAGTAACACAGGAAGTAACACAGGAAGTAACACAGGAAAGAAAGGAAGTAAATCCAACCCCTGAAAATGGAATGTAACTCTTTGATATGGAGCCTCTATATAGTTTCCTGTCTACCCATCCACATGGCTCCAGCCAGACGCCACACCCACCAAGGTTTCTTCTCCACCATGAGTCTGGATTTGCTTCCTCCCAGACGACTTCTCAAACGCAAACACATTCAAACCGTTCTGATTGGTCCAAGAAACCGATGGATTGAACCCGAGCTGGCCTACATGAATTATAAATCACAAAACGACAGACTCATTTGATAGAGAAAAGCACGGCTGCATTGAAACTTTAAAACAAATATCCTGTTCTAATATCMATGTAATCTTTCATTTTGTCGGCATAAAAACCTGGCCTGGGYACACTAACTGGTGGTTGTGATATTCAGGCCAACCATCGAGGAAGTGATTGGTAAAGAAATAGCCATTAAGCTATAGTCTGGTCGTCATTATCAAGGCTATATACCCTGATGGTCATATTCAGGCAATCCATCGTTCGAGGCTACTTGAGGAACGACACTAGTCTGTTCCCTTAAAACACCCAGGGCCCATGCTGCTGGACTGCAGYGTGTAAGAGTGGGACATGGAGTTGTCTGACAAGCAGGGACGTAAATGATTTAGAATCATGCCTGTTATTACAACATCAACCGACCAGGGAGGATCCCAAAGAGGAGTTACAGCTCCTACATATAGGCCTTGTATACACCACAGGAAGAGCGAGACCTTGGTAGGGACGTAGCTAGGGGACCCTGACCACTCTCCGAAACGCTACCACAAAGAGGGGCTATAAATGAGTAGAAGAGCTGACATTTTGGGTGGCTACTGGGACGCAGACAGACGCTGCAGGGAATGTCTTCATGCCAGACAAATCCCAATAAATACAATAAATTCAATGTAAAACATATATTGCTACAAATCTGAAAATGTACTGGGATGACCAGTGTAAACTCTGTATTGAAAAATGTACTGGGATGACCAGTGTAAACTGTATTGAAAAATGTACTGGGATGACCAGTGTAAACTGTATTTTGAAAAATGTACTGGGATGCACAGTGTAAACTCTGTATTGAAAATGTAACAATAAAATCATTTACATGTCACCATGGTTACTGATAACGTACTGTACTAACAGGGATGAAAAATTCTGTTAACTTTCCAGAATTCCCAGAAATCCCAGTTGGAAGATTTCCCAGAATCAGGAAGGAAAAAGCAGGAGATACGGAATCCTACAATCAGGATCCTGGAAAACATGGGAAAAGTACCCGGAAACTCTACTTACTAATATAAATGATACAGCATCATTCATGTTAAACTGAGAAAATGTGTTACTATTTATTTAAAGATATTAACAAGTAGGTTATTTCATATAAACAAATTAAAAACCAGTCCAACGAAGACAGACAAAAAACACAAGGAGAATTGTTGTTGTTTTTGTTGATAAGACATAAGAATAACAACAGGGGTGTAATGTAATTCAAACTTCCAAAAAGGTGGGATACCAGAAGAGACAGAATAAGGCATCAACCAACCCCAGGATAACAGAGATTAACGTCAGATAACAGAGATTAACGTCAGTATAACAGAGATTTAACGTCAGTATAACAGAGATTTAACGTCAGTATAACAGAGATTTAACGTCAGTATAACAGAGATTAATGTCAGTATAACAGAGATTAATGTCAGTATACGTCAGGATAACAAGATTTAAACGTCAGTATAACAGAGATTTAACGTCAGTATAACAGAGATTTAACGTCAGTATAACAGAGATTTAACGTCAGTATAACAGAGATTAATGTCAGTATAACAGAGATTTAATGTCAGTATAACGTCAGGATAACAGAGATTTAACGTCAGGATAACAGAGATTTAACGTCAGGATAACAGAGATTTAACGTCAGATACAGAGATTAACGTCAGTATAACAGAGATTTAACGTCAGTATAACAGAGATTAACGTCAGTATAACAGAGATTTAATGTCAGTATAACAGAATTAATGTCAGTATAACGTCAGGATAACAGAGATTTAACGTCAGTATAACAGAGATTTAATGTCAGTATAACAGAGATTTAATGTCAGTAATCGTCAGAGATAACAGAGATTTAACGTCAGTATAACAGAGATTTAACGTCAGGATAACAGAGATTTAACGTCAGCATAACAGAGATTTAATGCAGTATAACGTCAGTTTAACAGAGATTTAACGTCAGTATAACAGATTAACGCGTATAACAGATTTAACGTCAGCATAACAGAGATTTAACGTTAGCATAACAGAGATTTAACATCAGTATAACAGAGATTTAACGTCAGTATAACAGAGATTTAACGTCGTATAACAGATAGTAGTATAACAATTAACGTCAGTATAACAGATTTAACGTCAGTATAACAGATTTAACGTCAGCATAACAGAGATTTAACGTCAGCATAACAGAGATTTAACGTCAGCATAACAGAGATTAACGTCAGTATACAGAGATTAACGTCAGTATAACAGAGATAACGTCAGTATAACAGATTTAACGTCAGTATAACAGAGATAACGTCAGTATAACAGAGATTTAACGTCAGTATAACAGAGATTTAACGTCAGTATAACAGAGATTTAACGTCAGTATAACAGAGATTAACGTCAGTATAACAGAGATTTAACGTCAGTATAACAGATTAACGTCAGTAACAGATTAACGTCAGTATAACAGAGATTTAACGTCAGTATACAGAGATTAACGTCAGTATAACAGATTTAACGTCAGTATAACAGAGATGTAACGTCAGTATAACAGAGATTTAATGTCAGTATAACAGAGATTAACGTCAGTATAACAGAGATTTAACGTCTGTATAACAGAGATTTAACGTCAGTATAACAGAGATTTAACGTCAGGATAACAGAGATTTAAGTCAGTAACAAGTATCATAACAGAGATTTACGTCGTATAACAGAGATTTAATGTCAGTATAACAGAGATTTAACGTCAGTATAACAGAGATTTAATGTCAGTATAACAGAGATTTAACGTCAGATAACAGAGATTTAACGTCAGTAAACGTTAGATAACAGATTTAACATCAGTAAACAGATTTAACGTCAGTAAACAGAGTTAACGTCAGTATAACAGATTTAACGTCAGTAAACAGATTAACGTCAGTATAACAGAGATTTAACGTCAGTTTAACAGAGATTTAACGTCAGTTTAACAGAGATTTAACGTCAGTTAACAGAGATTAACGTTCAGTTTAACAGATAAGGATTTAACAGTATAAACAGAGAGTTAACGTCAGTATAACAGAGATTTAACGTCAGTATAACAGAGATTTAACGTCAGTATAACAGAGATTTAACGTCAGTATAACAGAGATTTAACGCCAACATAACAGAGGTTTAACATCAGTATAAGGTTAAAGTTTAGATCAAGTAAAAGGCCCAAAGCTTCAAGAACGCTGGGAGAGAAACATAATCTCTCCATACATGTCTGTCTGTCTGCTGTTTGATTAAACTCAAAACATCGACAGACAAAACTCTGAAAATAAATTCACATATATATATATATATATATATAGATTTAACGTCAGTATAAAGGTCAGTATAACGTTATATATATATATATATATGTTTGAACATGCCATTCAAAAGCAGGCGGTTAAAGACATGCATCCGTAGCAAGGCCGTGCTAACCGGAATTTTCTGAACGTGAAATGGAATACTCCCATTTCCTTACTTTGCGCTAACAGGAAGTGCGCTTTATGTCTTTCAGTGGTCATAGAGTAACGGAGGAAATGCCATCCTGTCAGCCAGCCAGTAGGTCAGTCGGCAGCCCACTCTATACTGTACAGGAAACAGAAAGGCTGTACACGTGGGATTAGTAGCTATCTAACAAGCAGCTGTGGAAAGCCTTTTCTGAAGGGCTGTTTTGAAATCCTAGTGGTAGGAGGGTTGAGGTGACACCGGGTGAAATATACTGATATGTGACTGAATAAAAAGAAGAGAGTTGTAATCTCTCCTCAGCTTTCACCCAGGTCCTCTATCTGTTTATTTAGTCTTTCTATTCATCTCCACCAGCCAATGGGTGCATCTTCCCGGAGCAGGTAAATACACCCAGTGGAATCAAACTGTAAAGAACAAAGAGTCCAGTTTCTCAAGTCAGATCAGTTGAGCTAGACATCCACACGAGTCCCCTGTGTGTCCATATGTACTTGTGTGTGTGTGTGTGTAAGTCCCCAGCCCAGAGTGGTAATAAACGGTGTGTGTGTTTGGGACAGTAAACAATGTTTTGTGTGGTAGCTCCCGAGCCCGGCAGGTCCAGAGGTAAACAGCTGTTTGTGTTTCCAACTCTGCAAGTCGCGCGGCAGGTCAGAGGTAAACAGCTGTTTGTGTTTCCAACTCTCAGCCCGGCAGGTCCAGAGGTAAACAGCTGTTTGTGTTTCACATCTCACGCCCGGCAGGTCAAGATACCAGCTGTTTGTTGTTTCCACTCTCAGCTCGGCAGGTCCAGAGGTAAACAGCTGTTTGTGTTTTCACGTCTCAGCCCGGCAGGACCAGAGGTAAACAGCTGTTTGTGTGTTTCCACGTCTCAGCTCGGCAGGTCCAGAGGTAAACAGATGTTTGTGTTTCCACGTCTCAGCCCGGCAGGTCCAGAGTAAACGCTGTTTGTGTTTCAACTCTCAGCCGCAGGCCAGAGGTAAACAGCTGTTTGTGTTTCCACGTCTCAGCCGGCAGGACCAGAGGTAAACAGCTGTTTGTGTTTCCACGTCTCAGCCCGGAAGGACCAGAGGTAAACAGCTGTTTGTGTTTCCACCTCTCAGCTCGGCAGGTCCAGAGGTAACAAGATGTTTGTGTTTCCACTCTCAGCTCGGCAGGTCCAGAGGTAAACGCTGTTTGTGTTTCACTCTCAGCTCGGCAGGTCCAGAGGTAAACAGCTGTTTGTGTTTCCACGTCTCAGCCCGGCAGGACCAGAGGTAAACAGCTGTTTGTGTTTTCACCTCTCAGCTCGGCAGGTCCAGAGGTAAACAGCTGTTTGTGTTTCCACCTCTCAGCCCGGCAGGTCCAGAGGTAAACAGATGTTTGTGTTTCCACGTCTCAGCCCGGCAGGTCAGAGGTAAACAGCTGTTTTGTGTTTCCACGTCTCAGCGGTTCAGCGAGCTGGATGTTGGGGGTCAAAGGTCAGAGTAGCCGCCCCCCCCCAAGGTCTGGGGTCACCCGAAGTCAGCTTTGGCCTTCACGGCCTTGACGTCACTCACCAGGTTCTGAGCCAGGCAGATCCCAAATATCTAAACAGGAAATGACATCACAGGTTAGCTAAATTACATTTCCTCTCTGCCAGCCTCTGGCACATAGCTTGACATTTATAGCATAGGTGATTTAGAGCAACACACAGAGAAAATGAAGTAATCCTGATTAACGCCACCAGATGGCAGTCTCAAACTAAATGCACAATCCCAGCAGGGTTTCCTGTAGAAAAATGTCGGGGCACAACGTAACCGGGAAGATTTTGATTTAACAGCCTTTTGACACAGTTTACCGGACCCATATCCAGTGGGCGGATAACCGATTAGGGCGTCCACCACGGGGGTCAGAATGACAGAAATCACATCTACATTATGGTAATGATGTTAACAGAACATCTACATTATGGTAATGATCTTAACATAACATCATTACCATAATCTAAATGTTAACAGAACATCTACATTATGGTAATGATCTTAACATAACATTTACATTATGGTAATGATCTCATTTAATGAAGCAGCCAATAAAACGTAATTTTCAAACATTCGTAAAAATGCAACTCGGTGGAAAAACACCACTTTAAACAGCGCGCCTGGGGAAACACCACTTTAAACAGCGCGCCTGGGGAAACACCACTTTAAACAGCGCGCCTGGGAAAACACCACTTTAAACAGCGCGCCTGGGAAAACACCACTTTAAACAGCGCGCCTGGGGAAACAACTGCTCGACATTGCGCGCTAGGTTAGGAACGCTGTGTTACACGTGTAGCGCACAATTTTACGTGGCTTCATTACGTCACGTACCTACGTTATATAGGTATGGCACGTCAGCTTTGACATCGGTTTTGCACATCGCCGTTAAACTAGACATCGGGCCGATACCGACGTTGACATTTTTAGCTAATATTGTCCGATTCCGATATGTTCACCGATATATTGTGCATCCCTAATTAAAACTATAGTTCCTCGACATAAGCTATTTGAAAAATCTTTCCAACAACCTGCCCCTCGATAATCACCAATCCTCAGTGTGAAAGAGCAATGGAAGTTATAAGCCTACTGCAGCATTGGCCTATGAGTTCCATGAGCTCATTTCTTTAGCCGCCACTGGATCACAGTGTATCAATGGCAAAGGCTGATGATATCACATTAGTTGAGTTATAATTTTCCATGATTTTTATAGATTTTTTTGATTAATCGCGTGATAGAATCAAAAACTTTATTGAAATGAAACTGTTCCATGAAAAGACACATATGAATATGATAACTGRCAAGCAGAATGGTAAAAATGGCAGGATAAATTGTAAGCTTCCCCCCCATTGTAAGAAATCCCTCTCGAAATAGGCTCTTTCTATATACTGTGTGCATGTAATAGATGTGTAGGATAAATAAGACACATGATGACTAACGAAAATACACACAGGCCAGTTAGATTCCACTATATTATGCTAATTAACTTGTAGACCGATAAGCATGATGGTCAAATGTATTTCCATCAATGAATAAATAAAAAGCATTATTTTGCAACGGGATTTTTTTTTTTCTTCTCTCACGGTCATTTTGGCCCGGCAACCGTTTTATTTATGGGTTTAAATTGTTTTTTGTAAATGCCAAAAGCCGGTAATGGTCAGCTTAGCAGAAACCCTGACTTCCTGTCGTGATGATGACAGCAAATGCAGACATTATTTATCGGATTCACACAAAGCTGACTCTTTAAATATACATTTGTTAAATAAATGTATTTTGGAAGTCCTCCTTACCTGTAGAAGTGCGACGCCCACAAAGACCCCGGCTACAATGATCAGGTTGTCCTGAAGCCACCTCTCAAACTGGTCCACACAACCCTTAGTGTAGATGTAYTTCTGCTGGTCCAACTCCTGGGAGGGGGAGATTGGAGACATGTTATAATACACTGTTTCCCCCCCCCAACCAACAGTTTGGAGAAAAACCTTTTTAACACCCAGTTAGCCGAAACAGACCACTGTCCATTAGACTATGACTCACAGAACATGAAGGATAAAAAATGAAAAAACTATTTTAGTCCCAAATGACACCCTATTCCCTATGGGACCTAGTTAAAATAAGTGCACTATTAAGGGAATTAGGGTGCCATTTAGGATGAATTTACTGTGTCCCCCTCTGGCATAGATAGTGTAGTATTAACATTATGCCAAGTGTACAACACTTCATAGGAGGTCATGAGAGCAGCAATAAGCTTTGTGTCTCTATTAGGGCTGTGATGGTCTTGGAGGGGGGGTGGGTGCATATCAGAGGAGGGGTGGGTGCATATCATATCAGAGGGGGGGATTTGGGCATATAGAGGGGGGGATTAGTGCTATAAGAGGGGGATTGGTGCATATCAGAGGGTTGGTGCATATCAAGAGGGGGGATTGGATGCATAATCAGAGGGGGGTTGGTGCATATCAGAGGGGGGGATTGGTGCATATCAGAGGGGGGTATGGTGCTTATCAGGGGGGGGGTTGGTGCATATCAGGGGGGGGATTGGTGCAATATAGACGGGGGGGATTGTGCATATCAGAGGGGGGGGATTGGCTGCATATCAGAGGGGGATTGGTGCATATCAGAGAGCGGGATTGGTGCATATCAGAGGGGGGATTGGTGCATATTCAGAGGGGCGGATTTGGGTGCATATCAGAGGGGGGGATTGCGTGTCATATCAGAGGGGGGGATTGGTGCATATCAGAGGGGGATTGGGCATATCAGAGGGGGGGATTGTGTGCATATCAGAGGGGGGGGATTGGTGCATATCAAAGGGGGATTGTGGGCATATCAGAGGGGGGGGATTGGTGCATATCAGAGGGGGGGAGGTTATGATGCAGTAATATAGAGGGGGGGATTGGGTGCATATCAGAGGGGGATTGTGCATATCAGAGGGGGGGATTGGTGCATATCAGAGGGGGGATTGCGTGCATATCAGAGGGGGGATTGAAGTGCATACAGAGGGGGATTGGTATATCGACATTTGGTGATATCAGAGGGGATGGTGCATATAAGAGGGGGGATTGGGTTTTGCACTATCAAGAGTAGGGGATTGGTGCATATCAGGTACAAGGGGGAGGAATTGGTAGCCAGTATCAGGCAGGGGGGGATTGGTGATATTCAGATAGGGGGCGGGCGTATGGTGTGTGGTGGCATATCAGTTG
>NC_036848.1:52990323-52999580 GCF_002910315.2 Salvelinus sp. IW2-2015
AGAGGGGTGAACAGGGATTGGTATTGCATCATCAGAGGGGGTGGGTGCATATCAGAGGGGGATTGGTGGCATATCAGAGGGGGGATTGGTGCATCAGAGGGGGGGTGGGGGGTGCGTATGCGAGGAGGGGGATTGGTGCATATCAAGAGGGGGATTGGTGCCATATCAGAGGGGGATTGGTGCATATCAGAGCGGGGGATTGGTGCAGATCAGAGGGGGGATTGCGTGCATATCAGAGGGGGGGATTGGTGCATATCAGAGGGGGATTGGTGCATATCAGAGGGGGGGATTGGGATATCAGAGGATTGGTGCATATCAGAGGGGGATTAGGTGGCATAGTCATGAGGGGGAGTGGGTGGCATATCAGAGGGGGGGATTTGTGCATATCAGAGGGGGGGATTGGTGCATATCAGAGGAGCGGATTTGGTGCATATCAGAGGGGGCGGGATTGGTGCATATCAGAGGGGGGGATATTGGTGCATATCAGAGGGGGGATGTTAGTGCATATCAGAGGGGGATTGGTGCATATCAGAGGGGGATATGCACCAATCCCCTCCCCCCCTGATGGCTACGTTGAAGAATCTAAAATATATTTTGATTTGTTTAACACTTTTTTGGTTAAACTTTTATTTTTTTGTTAACCCTTAATTTACCAGGTCAATTGACTGAGAACACATTGCCATTTGCAGCAACGACCTGGGGAATAGTTACAGGGGAGAGGAGGGGGATGAATGAGCCAATTGTAAACTGGGGATGATTAGGTGGCCATGATAGTATGAGGACCAGATTGGGAAATGTAGCCAGGAAACCGGGGTTAACACCCCTACTCTTACGATAAGTGCCATGAGATCTTCAGTGACCACAGAGAGTCAGGACCACCCGTTTAACGTCCCATCCAAAAGGCCGCACCCTACACAGGGCAATTTCCCCAATCACTGCCCTGGGGCATTGGGATATTTTTTATTTTAGACCAAAGGAAAGAGTGCCTCCTGCTAGACCTCAAAACACCACTTTCAGCAGCATCTGGTCTCCCATCCAGGGACCGACCAGGACCAACCCTGCTTAGCTTCTGATCCCCTTATTGTACGGGACATTTTTAGATGTGTGTTTGGAGGACACGCAATTCAATACTCATCTTTAAAAACAAAAACCATTTAGGTCAAGAAGAGATCATATTAACAAAGAAAATAGAGGCCCTAACAGTACAGGCACATAATAAGTTAGAGGAAGAACTAAAACAACCAGAGGAACTATAACTTAGAGGAAGAACTAGAAAGATCAACTGTAAAATATTATTACAAAAATAAAGCGACCTGGATGGAATATGGGGAACAAATGCACCATTTTTAATTTTTATTTTATTTATTATTTTAAATCTTCAACATAGAAATCCTCTCCAAATTAATTGACTGAAAACGTGTTACGAATGACGGTCATCCATGAATCACCAAACAATATTTTGAAAGACAAAGTAAAATACTTTAAACATGTGTTTTCGTTTCAGTCTCCTCCATCTCCTCTAACTGAAGATAATGGTATGGATTTTTAATTCTATTAATAATGTAAAATGAACAACCGTACAGAAAGACTCATGTGAAGGTGAAATTACAGAGGAGGAACTTCCTGATGCATTTAAAGCCTTTAATTCCGGGAAATCTCCAGGGATGGATGGCATACCAGTGGAGGTATACCAACCCTTTTTTGATATACTCAGAGGACCATTATTAGCATGTTTTAACCACTCCTATGTAAATGGTAGATTATCAGATACTCAGCAAGGTCTGATTTCATTATTACTGAAACAGGACACAGGTGGGAAATATAAAGATCCAGTCCATTAAAAAAATTGGGAGGCGCTTTACACTTCAGAGTTGCAATGCACATATAATTTTAAAAGTATTTAGGGATATTATTCATCCTAATCAGACAGGTTTTTTACAAGGACGATACATTGGAGATAATATAAGACAAGTACTGAAAACAATAGAACAACAACAGAGAGAATCATTAGATAACTTGTTTGGGTTCTGCCCATATGTAGCTTGTTTTAGAAGTGTTTTTCCGCATATCTAGGAAATACAAGAAATCTCAGGAAATATTAATATATAAACTCAGCAAAAAAAGAAAGTCCTCTCACTGTCAACTGCGGTTATTTTCAGCAAACTTAACATGTGTAAATATTTGTATGAACATAACAAGATTCAACAACTGAGACCATAAAACTTGAAGCAAGTTACCCACACACATGTGATAACAAGAAATTTTGAATAATGGTGTCCCTGACAAAAGAGGGGTCAAAATTAAAAGTAACAGTCAGTATCTGGTGTGGCCCCAGCTGCATTAATATACATGCAGTGCATCTCCTCCTCTATGGACTGCACCAGATTTGCAGTTGTTGTTGTGAGATGTTAGCCCACTCTTCCACCAAGGCACCTGCAAGTTCCTGGACATTTCTGGGGGGGATGGCCTAGCCCTCACCCTCGATATCCAACAGATCCCAGACATGCCTCAATGGGATTGAGACCGGGCTCTTCGCTGGCCATGGCAGAACACTGACATTTCCTGTCTGGCAGGAAATCAGCCATACTGCTTCGTTCTGTGCATGGTGGCATTGTCATGCTGGAGGGTTCATGTCAGGATGAGCCTGCAGGAAGGGCACACCACATGAGAGGGGAGGATGTCTTCCCCTGTAACGCACAGCGTTGAGATTGACCTGCAATGACAACAAAGCCAAGTCCGATGAAGCTGTGTCACGGTGCCCCAGACCATGATGGACCCTCCACCTATCCACAAATCGATAACCCTAGCGCTCGAAGTACAACATCTGCAGTCCTAATGCTCCTCCTTGCAGCATGCATAAGACACGTTCACATCAACAGATGACCAGGGACCCTGGGCATCTTTCTTCGGGTGTTTTTTTCCAGAGTCAGTAGAAAGGCCTCTGTAGTGGTCCTTAAGTAAATTACTGTGACCTTAATTTATAATTTTTTACCTTTTTTAACTAGCAAGTCAGTTAAGAAACAATTCTTATTTTCAATGACGGCCCTAGGAACAGTGGGTTAACTGCCTTATTCAGGGGCAGAACGACAGATTTGTACCTTGTCAGCTCGGGGATTTGAACAAAATTGCCTACCGTCTGTAAGCTGTTAGTGTCTAACGACCGTTCCCACAGGTGCATGTTCATATATTGTTTTATGGTTCATTGAACAAGCATGGGAAACAGTGTTTAAAAAACCCTTTACAATGAAGATCTCTGAAGTATTTGGATTTTTACGAATTAGCTTTGAAAGAGAGGCTGCTGAAAAAGGGACGTTTCTTTTTTTGCTGAAGTTTAGCTTGTTTAAGTGTTTTTCCTATATCTTTGGAAATTTAAGAATCTCAGGAAAATATGAATATATATTTACACATATTTAACCCATTTTGTGGCTAGGCAGAAAACTACCTTACTACTCTCATACATTTTTGTAAACCTTCAGACAAGTCTCCGTGACACTTGTGGGTGGTAGAGCAAAACGGACACCACCATAGTGTCTGTGAGAGTCTTCCCTTTACATCGAGTGGGCATAATCGTTGCGTAAGGTCAAACTGTTCGGAAGATAAAAACCGCTTCGTAAACTGATGGAATTTTGATGGGGATTATTTGGTTACTTAGATTGACATGTTTATCAACTAGCGTCACAGACTTAGTCTAGCTGTGTGTGTACTGTGGATGAAGCTGTGTGTATACTGTGGGGAAGCTGTGTGTGTACTGTGGCTAAAGCTGTGTGTGTACTGTGGTAAAGCTGTGTGTGTACTGTGGATGAAGCTGTGTGTGTTACTGTGGAAGAAGCTGTGTGTTATACTGGTTGGGAATGAAGCTGGGTCATGTGGATGAAGCGTGTGTATACTGTGGATAAAGCTGTGTGTGTATACTGTGGATGAAGCTTGTGTGTCATGTGGATGAAGCTGTGTGTATACTGTGGATAAGCTGTGTGTGTGTATACTGTGGATAAAGCTGTGGTGTGTACTGTGGATGAAGCTGTGTGTGTATACTGTGGAAGAAGCTGTGTGTATACTGTGGATAAAGCTGTGTGTGTATACTGTGGATGAAGCTGTGTGTCATGTGGATGAAGCTGTGTGTATACTGTGGATAAAGTGTGGTGTATACTGTGGATAAAGCGTGGTGTACTGTGGATAAGCTGTGTGTGTATACTGTGGAAGAGCTGTGTGTATACTGTGGATAAAGCTGTGTGTGTATACTGGATGAAGCTGTGTGTCATGTGGAGAAGCGTGTGTGTATACTGTGAGAGCTGTAGTGTATACTGTGGAAAAAGCTGTGGTCACGTTCCTGACTGTTTCCTCTATTTTTGTATGTGTTTAGTTGGTCAGGGCGTGAGTTGGGGGTGGGCATTCTATGTTATGTGTTCTTATGTTTGTTTAAATGGGTTGCCTGATATGGTTCTCAATTAGAGGCAGGTGTTTTACGTTTCCTCTGATTGAGAACCATATTAAGGTAGGATGTTCTCACTGTTTGTTTGTGGGTGATTGTATCTCGTGTCTGTATGTGTTACCACACGGGACTGTTTCGTTTGTGTAGTCTGTTCTGTTCGTGCGTTCTTTGTGTTATGTAAGTGCTCAAGTTCAGGGTCTGTTTAGTTCGTTTTGTTATTTTGTAATTTAAAGTCTGCTTCGTGTTTCGTCATCGTTATTCTTGTTTAAATAAATATCATTATGTCTTCACAACACGCTGCGCTTTGGTCCAATCCCTACTCCTCCTCTTCAGACGAAGAGGAGGAGAACGACCGTTACAGAACCACCCACCAAACAAGGATCAAGCAGCGTGAGAGGAACCAGCAGCAACGGCCAAAAAAAACAGGACTCGTGGACTTGGGAGGAGATTCTGGACGGAAAGGGACCATGGGCACAGCCAGGAGAATATCGCCGTCCAAAGCTGAGCTGGAGGCAGCGAAAGCAGAGAGGCGGCGATATGAGGAGGCAGCACGTAAGCGAGGCTGGAACCCGAAGAGAAACTCCAAAAATTTTCTTGGGGGGAGAGCTAAAAGGGAGTGTGGCGAAGTCAGGTAGGAGACCTGCGCCTACCCCTGTACTTACCGTGGAGAGCGAGAGTACGTGTTACGCAGTAGAGCGCATGGTGTCTCCTGTACGTGTGCATAGCCCGGTGCGGTACATACCAGCTCCTCGTATCGGCCGGCTAGATTGAGGATTGAGCCGGATGTCATGAAGCCGGCCCAACGCATCTGGCCACCAGTGTGTCTCCTCGGGCCGGCTTACTGGCACCAGCCTTACGCATGGTGTCCCCGGTTCGCCTACATAGCCCGGTGGGGGGTTATTCTCACCTCCCCGCACTGGTCGGGCGACGGGGAGCATACAACCAGGTAAGGTTGGGCAGGCTCAGTGCTCAAGGGAGCCAGTACGCCTGCACGGTCCGGTATTTCCGGCGCCACCTCCCCGCTCCAGCCATTACCACCAGTGCCTACGCCACGCACCAAGCCTCCTGTGCGTCTCCAGAGTCCTGTACGCACTGTTCCTTCTCCCCGTACTCGCCCTGATGTGCGTGCCCTCAGCCCGGTACCAAACAGTGCCGGTACCACACACCAGGCCTATAGTACGCATTGAGAGTCCAGTGTGCCCTGTTGCTGCTCCCCGCACTAGCCTGAAGGTGCGTGTCCTTAGCTCGTACCTCCAGTTCCGGCACCACGCACCAGGCATACAGTGCGCCTCAGCCGGCCAGAGCTGTCTGTCTGCCAAGCGCCGTCAGAGCCGCCCGTCTGTCCCGAGCCTTCCGAGCCGCCCGTCTGTCCCGAGCCTTCCGAGCCGCCCGTCTGTCCCGAGCCTTCCGAGCCGTCCCGCCAGACAGGAGCCGCCAGAGCGTCCGCCAGACAGGAGCCGCAGAGCCGTCCGACAGACAGGAGCCGCAGAGCCGTCCGCCGACAGGATCAGCCAGAGCCGTCCGCCAGACAGGATCAGCCAGAGCCTCCGCCAGACAGGATAGCCAGAGCCTTCCGCCAGACAGGATCAGCCAGAGCCTTCCGCCAGACAGGATCAGCCAGAGCCTTCGCGCCAGACAGGATCAGCCAGAGCCTTCCGCCAGACAGGATCAGCCAGAGCCTTCCGCCAGAACAGGATCAGCCCAGAAGCCTTCCCGCCAGACAGGATCAGCCAGAGCCTTCCGCCAGACAGGATCAGCCAGAGCTTCCGCCAGACAGGATCAGCCAGAGCCGCCAGCCGCCATGAGCAGCCAGAGCCGTCAGCCAGCCATGAGCAGCCAGAGCCGTCAGCCAGCCTAGAGCAGCCAGAGCCGCCAGCCAGCCATGAGCAGCCAGAGCCGTCAGCCAGCCAATGAGCAGCCAGAGCCGTCAGCCAGCCATTGAGCAGCCAGAGCCGTCAGCCAGCCATGAGCAGCCAGAGCCGTCAGCCAGCCATGAGCAGCCAGAGCCGTCAGCCAGCCATGGAGCAGCCAGAGCCGTCTAGCCAGGATCCGCCAGAGCCGTCCAGCCTGGATCCGCCAGAGCCGTCCAGCCTGGATCCGCCAGAGCCGTCCAGCCTGGATCCGCCAGAGCCGTCCAGCCTGGATCCGCCAGAGCCGTCCAGCCAGGATCCGCCAGAGCCTGCCAGCCAGGATCCGCGCAGAGCCAGCCAGCCAGAGCCAGCCAGCCAGGATCCGTCCCTCAGTCCGGAGCTGCCCCTCATTCCGGAGATGCCCCTCATTCAGAGATGCCCTCATTCCGGAGATGCCCCTCATTCCGGAGATGCCCCTTAGTCCGGTGCTGCCCCTAAATCTAGTGGGGTTAATTTGGTGGGTGGTCATTGGGAGGGGGCTACAAAAGCGGGGATTGACTATGGTGGGGTGGGGACCACGCCCAGAGCCTGAGCCACACCGTGGATAGATACCCACCCAGACCCTCCCCTAGACTTTATGCTGGTGCGTCCGGAGTTTTCACCTTGAGGGGGGGTTATGTCACGTTCCTGACCTGTTGGGTTGGGCATTCTATGTTATGTGTTTCTATGTTTGTTTAAATGGTTGCCTGATATGGTTCTCAATTAGAGGCAGGTGTTTGACATTTCCTCTGATTGAGAACCATATTAAGGTAGGATGTTCTCACTGTTTGTTTTGTGGGTGATTGTATCTCGTGTCTGTATGTGTTACCACACGGGACTGTTTCGTTTGTGTAGTCTGTTCCTGTTCGTCGCGTTCTTCGTGTTTATGTAAGTGCTCAATTTCAGGTCTGTCTACGTCATTTTGTTGTTTTGTAATTTTTCAAGTATATTTTCGTGTTAGTGTTCGTTTACGTCTTGTTAAATAAATTCATTCATGTCTTCATCACCGCTGCGCCTTGGTCCAATCTCTTGGACCAATCTCTTCGCAAGACGAACGTTAACTGTGTGTGTATACTGTGGATAAAGCTGTGTGTGTACTGTGGTTGACTGTGTGTGTATACTGTGGATGAAGCTGTGTATGAATACTGTGGATGAAGCTGTTGTGTGAATACTGTGGTGAAGCTGTGTGTGAATGTTTTGTCAAGCTCTTGTCTTTTATTCTTTCCCCCCCCCCCATATAAATATTTCCCGTTGAGGCCCAGCAACAATAAGGCTCTCTCCCACAAAGCTTGCCTTCGTCTCTCTACAGAGACACTCCACCAAGGATTCCTTTGATCCAAAGCTAAAACCTGTAAACCGACTCTCCACCAATGGGAGAAAAGAGAATCCCTGGGCGTTCAATGAAATGTTTCAGATGGTGACTGAACTTCCCCTAGAGCCATTTCAGTTTGTCTTGTCTTTGTTAAAGCGCTCCTATCCTCTCTCTCTATGCTATTCTCCCATTCTCTCTCTCGGCTCTTTTCCGGATTTTGATAATTAGCGGATATTGGCCTAATTCTGCTCTGCATGCATTATTTGGTGTTTTACGTTGTACACAGAGGATATTTTGCATAATTCTGTATGCAAAGTCTCAATTTGGTGTTTGTCCCATTTTGTGAATTCTTGGTTGGTGAGCGGGACCCCAGACCTCAACCATAAAGGGCAATGGGTTCTATAACTGATTCAAGTATTTTTAGCCAGATCCTAATAGATATCTCAAACGTTATGTTCCTTGTGATGGTATAGAAGGCCCTTCTTGCCTTGTCTCTCATATCATTCACAGCTTTGTGGAAGTCACCTGTGGCGCTGATGTTTAGGGTGTCAGTGGGCTAACTGTGAATGCTCTGAGAGACTCTGGGTTGAGGTCAGTGATAAAGTAGTCTACAGTACTACTGCCAAGAGATGAGCTATAGGTGTACCTACCATAGGAGTCCCCTCAAAGCCTACCATTGACTATGTACATACCCAGCGTGCGACAGAGCTGCAGGGAGTTGTGTTGGTTATGTTCTCGTAGTTGTTTCTAGGGGGGCATATGGGGGAGGGAATGTGGTCACCCAAAGTAGGTGTTTGTCCCCCTGTGTGCTGAGGGTGTCAAGTTCTTGTCTGATTCTGGCATTTAGGTCGCCACAGACTAGTCTCTCTCTCTAACTCTCCCTCCCTCCCCACCCCAAACAAACTCCACAGGAATTGTGTACATTAAATGGCTTGTTTTAATACATTTTTCAAGGCAAAGACTACAAGGCTGAAAGCTAACAGAATTGCAGCACATACAGTCTTTTGGGGCGTCACTACATAACAGTATGCATAGCAACAATGCTCTGGTTGAGATCTGTATTGTGAGTACACACACACACAAACACACACACACACAGCAGAGGGAGGCATAACCTACTGAATCCCCAATTATAGAGTGTAGTGCTGTGAGGCTTCCCAGGGCTATAACTGGAGTATAATCAGCACTGTTAGAAAAACACACTGTTATTAAGGAAGACAGGAGGACAGAGGAGAGGAGCCTGACCGCTAGCTAGCTAGGAAGAGATGAGGAGAGGAGCCTGACCGCTAGCTAGCTAGGAAGAGAGGAGGAGAGGAGCCTGAACGCTAGCTAGCTAGGAAGAGAGGAGCCTGAACGCTAGCTAGCTAGGAAGAGAGGAGGAGAGGAGCCTGAACGCTAGCTAGCTAGGAAGAGAGGAGGAGAGGAGCCTGAACGCTAGCTAGCTAGGAAGAGAGGAGGAGAGGAACCTGAAAGCTAGCTAGCTAGGAAGAGAGGAGGAGAGGAACCTGGCCACTCTAGCCCAACGTGTAGCTTACTGTGTGAGAGAATATACTGGCGCCGCACATGGAGGTTCCTGCCCAGGTCCACGATGTCGTTCCGAGTAAGAGCCCCTTTGACAGTTGTATGT
>NC_036848.1:53005747-53033770 GCF_002910315.2 Salvelinus sp. IW2-2015
AGCCTGAAACGCTAGCTAGCTAGGAAGAGAGGAGGACAGAGGAGAGGAGCCTGAACGCTAGCTAGCTAGGAAGAGAGGAGGAACAGAGGAGAAGGAGCCTGAACGCTAGCTAGCTAGGAAGAGAGGAGGACAGAGGAAGAGGAGCCTGAAGACAAAGCTAGCTAGCTAGGAAGAGAGGAGGACAGAGGAGAAGAGCCTGAAGACAAAGCTAGCTAGCTAGGAAGAGAGGAGGACAGAGGAGAGGAGCCTGAACGCTAGCTAGCCTAGGAAGAGAGGAGGACAGAGGAGCCTGAACGCTAGCTAGCTAGGAAGAGAGGAGGACAGAGGAGCCTGAACGCTAGCTAGCTAGGAAGAGAGGGAGGACAGAGGAGCCTGAAACGCTAGCTAGCTAGGAAGAGAGGAGGACAGAGGAGACCTGAACGCTAGCTAGCTAGAGAGAGAGGAGGACAGAGGAGCCTGAAACGCTAGCTAGCTAGGAAGAGAGGAGGACAGAGGAGCCTGAACGCTAGCTAGCTAGGAAGAGAGGAGGACAGAGGAGCCTGAACGCTAGCTAGCTACTAAACCCCTAATACCATGCCTGGCTAGATGTTCAGAGGAAGGTTGAAATGTCAGCCGCCTCTCTCTCTCTCTCTGGATAACCACCAGCACGGGTTTAAAGACTGATTGGATAGGCAAAACACAAGAGAAAAACCAACCCCTTGAGTCTCACGTCGTAAGCCACACTGTGTGTTAAGGACGTCTTTCCTGAAACGAATGAAAGCAAAACAATTATGAGAATAGAAAACAAGGTGAATATGTTCATGTGTTAAACTGAATTAAGTCTGAGGTTTTTAATGTAGTTCTATAGCCCAGTAAGGTCATCTTACGGCAGGGTCTTTGACGCAGCAGGAGAAGGGGACGCCACAGCGCTCTCTACTGGGGTTAAACTCCGTGCAGTTGAAGTAGATATTCAGGTTCCAGTCATTAGAACCGTGGGTCCACAGCACGACCACTAGAACACAACACACACACAGGTATAAGGTTTATTACATGTTATAACCACATAGGAGCCTTTATAACGTGTTACTAGAACCAAGTCTGCTATGATAAAGAGGCTGGCTCTGGTTGGCTTCAGCAGTTGTACAGTTATCCAATCAGGGTTAAGGGCGCTGGCTGCCTGTACAGTACAGTCCAGTTAAAGGTACCGGACATGTTGCCTGTACAGTCCAGTTAAAGGTACCGGGAGCACGTTGTTGTTGATGAAGAAGTTGAGCTGGTCTTTGATCCAGTCTTTAAACACAAAGGCCAGGATGCCTGCTGTCAGCTCCAAGAAGAAGATCAGACCCAGGAACACTGAGAACTGAAACACAGAGAGAGAACATCAGAACAGGATGCCTGCTGTCAACTACAAGAAGAAGATCAGACCCAGGAACACTGAGACCTAGAACACAGAGCACATTAGAACATGTGAGAAAATAGGACATACGTATATTTCAGTGCTGTTCTGGAGATATCTGTAAACTAAAAGAGCATATCTATAATACTGTACTGTTCCGGAAATAGGTACATTTGTAGCCTGACTGGCTGGCTGGCCTGGCTGACTCAGAGCAGCATTGAGACGCCTCAGGCCTGACTGAGGGACTGACTCGGAGCAGTGTTGAGACGCCTCAGGCCTGACTGAGGGACTGACTCGGAGCAGTGTTGATACGCCTCAGGCCTGACTGAGGGACTGACTCGGAGCAGCGTTGAGATGCCTCAGGGCCTGACTGAGGGGACTGACTCGGAGCATGTCTGAAGCCTCAGGCCTAACTGAGGACTGACTCGGAGCAGTGTTGATAACGCTCAGGCTAACTGAGGGACTGACTCGAAGCAGCGTTGAGATGCCTCACCTGACTGGAGACTCTGATCATGAGTTGAGACCCTCCAGGCCTGACGAGGACTGACTCGAGCAGTTGAGACGCCTCAGGCCTGACTGATGCCGAGCAGCGTTGAGATGCTCAGCCTGACTTGCAGGACTCGACGTGTTGAGACGCCTCAGCCTGACTGAGGAGCGACTCAGAGCAGCGTTGAGACGCCTCAGGCCTGACTGAGGGACTGACTCTGAAGCAGCTTTGAACGCCTCATGCCTGACTGAGGGACTGACTCGGAGCAGCGTTGAACGCCTCAGCCTGACTGAGGATGACTCAGAGCTTAGAGCGCCTCAGGCTGAACTGAGGGACTGACTCAGAGCAGCGTTGAGACGCCTCAGGCCTGACTGAGGGACTTGAAGCAGTGTTTAGACGCCTCAGCCTGATGAGGATGACTCGGAGCAGTGTTGAGACGCCTCACCTGACTGAGGTCGACTGGAGCACGTAGATCGCTCAGCCGACTGGAGACCGGAGCAGGTTAGCCCGCAGCCTGACTGAGGGACTGACTCAGAGCAGACCTGGGGACGCCTCAGGCCGAACTGAGACTGACTCAGAGCAGCGTTGAGACGCCTCAGGCCTGACTGAGGGACTGACTCGGAGCAGCGTTGAGACGCCTCAGGCCTGACTGAGGGACTGACTCGGAGCAGCGTTGAGATGAGCTCTCTATTCTCTCTCCTCTACTGTAGGATGGCCAGCCATGAACTATCTATTCTCTCTCCTGACTGGCTAGGAGCAGCGTTGAGATGCCCCAGGCCTCTTGTGTTTCATTATATCATCCATTCACTGTAAACACTGAGGAAATAGCAGAGCCACATCAGCTCTGGAGCACTGTAGACCCAGCTATGAGCTATTGAGCTATCACTTCTGTAGGATGGCCAGCAAGGAGTTACCTCTTCTCTCTCCTCTTCAGTAGGATGGCCAGCCAGGAGCTCTCTCATCTCTCCTCTTCTGTAGGATGGCCAGCCAGGAGTTAATGGACAGAGTAGTGGAGGTAATAGCCACTGAGAGTGACAGCTGGCTATGAGGCCCAGTTCGTCTCTGTCACTCAGACTCCATTGTCAAAGTTGAACCTGACGTAATTTCTCTGAACGATGTCAATTATTTTCAAGATGTTTGGAGAACATGCTTAGTTCTCAGTAATGGATGTTTCAGGCTTTTATAAAACGAGTGGTTACTTATTTCCCAATACTAATCCTACGTGTTCATTCATGGTAAGTAGCCAATAGCTATGAATGTCAACCTTCAGATCAAACGAAGCTAGAGACATTTTCGTTTATCAATCTAACGTGTACCGTCTACTGACCGACCTGCCTGCCTACCTAGTGCCTTCACACTCCTCGACTTGTCCCATATTTTGTTTTGTTACAGCCTGAATTTTAAATAGATTACGTTTAGATTTGTCGTCACTGGCCACGTTGTAATTTGTCGCAGCAGGTTTCAACCCCAAAACAGACATTTACGTTCACCACACACTACCTTCTCAGACTGTTAGCTAACACAAAACAAATATTATTATTTTTTTATTTTTTTTACAATCAATAAATTGAAGAGTTTTTGTGTTTTTTCATCAGAAATTATTGCTTATGGGTTACAGAGTTTAATGGCTGTGATAGGAGAAAACTAAGGATGGATCAACAACATTGTAGTTACTCCACAATAAAAGCCTWATTGACAGAGTGAAAAGGAAGCCTGAACAGAATAAACAATACTCCAAAACATGCATCCTGTTTGCAACAAGGCACTAAAGTAATATGGCAATTAACATTTTATCCTGAATACAAAGTGTTGTTTGGGGCAAATCCAATACATAACACATCACTGAGTACCACTCTCCATATTTTCAAGCATAGTGCTGGCTGCATCATGTTATGGGTATGCTTGTAATCGTTAAGGGCTGGGGAGTTTATCAGGATATTTTTTTTTAAGGGATGGAGCTAAGCACAGGGAAAAAATCATTGAGGAAAAACTGTTTCAGTGTGCTTTCCACCAGACACTGGGAGATGAATTCACCTTTCAACATGACAATAACTTAAAACACAAGGCAAAATCTACACTGGAGTTGCTTATCAAGAAGACAGTGAATGTTCCTGAGTGGYCGAGTTACAGTTTTGACTTAAATCTACTTGAAAATCTATGGGAAGACTTGAAAATGGTTTCTAGCAATGACCAATAACCATTTTGACAGAGATTTAAGAATTTAGAAAATAATAAAATGGGTAAATGTTGCACAATCCAGGTGTGGAAAATTCTTACTTACCCAGAAATACTCACTGCTGTAATCACCCCCAAATGTGCTTGTACAAAGTATTGACTCAGGTGTGTGAATAATTATGTAAATTAGATCATTCTGTATAGTTTTTTTTTTAAATCAAATTTCTATTTATTTTTTACACTGTCATTATGGGGTATTGTGTGTAAATGGGTGATAAAAGAAAATATATTTCATCCATTTTTCCATCAAAATGTGGCTTAAGTCAARGGGCATGAATACTTTCTGAAGGCTCTGTACGTACCTCCCTCCTCGAGATCAAACCAAATCACATTTTATTTGTCACATGCGCCGAATACAACAGTTGTAGACCTTTCTGTGAAATGCTTACTTACAAGCCCTTAAGCAACAATGCAGCTTTAAGAAAATAGAGTTAAGAAAATACTTACTAAATAAACTAAAGTTAAAAAATATATATAATTATTTATTTWTTTAATCACAAACAATAAAAATAAAGAATTCATTAAATAATTGTTTAAAGAAAAACATTGAAAACATACAAATAGAAAAATAAAATATAAAAAAAGTGACAAAAAACAAATTTTATATACAAATAATATATATATTTTTGGGCTATGTACAGGGGGTACCGGTACYGAGTCAATGTGAGGGGGTACAGGTTAGTGGAGATAATTTGTCCATGTAGGTAGGGGTAAAGTGTCTATGCCACCACCAGAGCTGAAGGTAGAAATTAGACTAACCATGAGGATCAACATGCTATCGCCCAAGGCCACAGCCTTACTATCCACAGAGAGATTAAACTAAGTACGCCCATACAAGAAATATATAGTTGTGAACTCTAATAGGCTGACAACACCGTGTGCGAGCGTTGCAAAATAAATTTAGAAATCTATGTTTATTCAATTATTGCACCCAAACTGCTTGYGCGCGTCTGCGTTGCCAAGGGCTAAAATAGAAATCAGTTCTAATTCTGACGTAGATCGTGCTGCAAGTCCTGCCTCTCCCATCTCCTCATCGGTTTATAAAAGCAGGTACCCACGTGCCATCTCCTCATTGGTTATAACCACGTGGGTGACTGAAAGACGAACGAGGTCAGTGGTGGTAATGCACCTAATTTATGAAAGTTTCCCATCGCAATATAAAGTCCAGAAAAGAAAAAAGCCTGGAAGGAAGATAGATTACTAGAAACGATTCGGTTGACCGTTTTATGTGTGGCTTAATTGGTGGAGTAGAGGACCATGTGCATTTCAGGTAAAATAACAACTCAATGTTTATATCCCAGGACAATTTAGCTAACAAGTGCAAGCTAGCTAGCTAAATTGCCATAAATGTTTAATGCTTTTCGACCTGTCCCCAAATTAATATAATTGCTTCAGAGTTTGTTTTGATATTTTAACCTGCGTGTCATGATCGCGTTTGGTGTGGGGGGACAAAATACATTTATGCACGATGTCACAGGATGGCTCACGCACGCAGCCGGTTTGTGTTCCGTGTAAGGATGAATAAAGCATATTCCATTAAAAGTATACATTTAAAAACTCACAAATTTGAGCAGCAAGGTGTTTTCCCGTAACGCCCCGATGCAGCCAGCGAATCCCAGGATGAACATGACTCCTCCCACTACGATGAACAGCCACACAGGGTCGAAGCCTCCCAGGTCTGTTATGGACGCCATGTTGGACAGCACCCCCTGGAGGACAGGAGGACCAAGGGGTTATTACAGCTATATAGACAAAAAGACCACATAAAGCATAAGACTAAAAAAGTAAGAAGAAATGTAGGTGAAATTTATGTAAGAAAGCAGTGTTGCGCAACCTCTTCTTTGGCGTGATATAAAAAGCCCATACAACAACACACTTTACTGTGAGAGAATCTAGACCTTCCCTTCCGGGACAATAAACACAGAGGAACAGGCAGCCCCCTCCCCCTGCTTCCCCTAACACACTACCCCCCCTAACACCCTGTTCATTTTACGACTGTTTGTGTCTTTTTGGTCACGTCTCCTTCCCTCCTTCTATGCTGTGTGCACCTTCCCACTCTCATACACCAAGCCCCTCCCCCTGCCACTCTCATACACCAAGCCCCTCCCCCGCCACTCTCACAAACACCCAAGCCCTCCCCCTGCCACTCTCAACACCAGCCCCCCTCCCCCTGCCACTCTCCAATACACCAAGGCCCTCCCACTCTCATACACAAGCCCCTCCCACTCTCATACACCAGACCCCTCCCACTTCCATACACCAAGCCCCTTCCCTCGCCACTCACAACCAAAGAAGAAAGATAACTTCTTACGAGCATTTAAAACAAATATTCATTTGTATAAGGAATTGGCTTCTCATTCCAATTCTGAGAAATAAGACTTATCTTATCCAGGTAGGCCACTGGATTTTAACATCTAAACCAAATGAACAGACCATGTTGTTCAAAACAGTTGGAGCGGACAGGAGGGTGTGTATTCATAACGGTTCAACTGTTCTACCTTGTTAGCAATCCAAGTAGAAGTTGATCTTATTAGTTGATGTGCGTTGTCCATGGCTCTGGTTAAATGTGTATACAATTAAGGGCATTTTCAGAGGCAGACCTGAAAGCCAAATGAGTGACTATTGCAAATAAGCAGGTTAAACTGTTTTTTTTATTTTTTTATAATAATATACATTATTAGTGGGCTTCTGGTTGAGGCTTATATTTATCCTAGGTATAATTTTTACAAAGCCCTGAATTCATTAGATTATTGCTGACTGTTTTAAATGCGGTGTATTGACCTTTGATTGTGCAACAAAGCTTATTTAGAATTTTTTTTAAAACATGTTTTAACCTTTATTTAACTAGGCAAGTCAGTTAAGAACAAATTATTATTTACAATGACGGCCTATATAGAGAGGGAGCGAGAGAGATGAAGAGACAGAGGTAGGGAGGATAGCGAGAGAAGCAGACAGAAAGACAGACAAAGACAGCGGTAGAGAGACAGAGAGAGAAGCAGACAGAGAGAGACGAGAGAGAGAGAGAGACGAGAGAGAGGAGAGGGGAGACGAGAGAGAGAGGGAGACAGAGAAGAGAGAGAGGGAGACAGAGAGAGAGAGAGAGGGAGACAGAGAGAGAGAAGAGACGACAGAGAGAGAGAGAGGGACAGACAGACGAGAGAGAGAGACAGACAGAGAGAGAGAGAGACAGAAGAGAGAGAGCAGACAGACAAGAGAGAGAGACAGACAGAGAGAGAAGACAGACAGAGAGAGAGAGACAGACAGAGAGAGGAAGGACAGACAGAGAGGAGAGAGACAGACAGAAGGAGAGAGGAACAGAGAGAGAGGAAGACAGAGAGAGAGGGACAGACAGAGAGAGAGAGGGACAGACAGAGAGGAGAGGGAGACGAGAAAGAGGGAGACAGAGAGAGAGGGAGACAGAGAGAGAGAGAGAGAGAGGGAGGACAGAGAGAGGGAGACAGAGAGAGGAGGGAGACAGAGAGAGAGGGAGACAGAGCAGAGAGGGAGGAACAGAGAGAAGGGCAGACAGAGAGAGGGAGACAGAGAGGAGGAGACAGAGAGGGGGGAGGACAGAGAGGGGGAGACAGAGAGAGACGAGGGAGACAGAAGAGAGAGGGAACAGAGAGAGAGGGAGACGAGAGAGACAGAGAGAGAGGAGAGAGAGGGAGAGAGGGAGACAGAGAGAGAGAGGGAGCAGAGAGAGGGAGACAGAGAGAGGGAGAAGAGAGAGGAGAAGAGAGCAGAGAAACCGTGAATTCCCACAATCGTTCATTACCGACTTTACCGAATTAAAATATGTAATCTAATATATGTTATCAGCCGTCTATGTTAGACAGACGCTGTCCTAGATACAAAGACATAAATAATAAGTCTGATGGTAACAGCTGCCTCTCAAATTAATTTATAATGTAAAGCATATGGTTTCTCATCGTGGCTGTGATGGGGGTCTTGGTTGTTGTGAGATGCACACAATGGCAACTCCCCATTATTAAGGCCATTTTTTTAAAGTAAATGTAATTGGGATGTAAATGTGATTTTTTGTGTTTAGCCACCCGTAGCTAACATGGTTCTTTATTACAGAGGGAGGTTGAGGTAAAGGCAGAGAGCTGGGCTGTAGAGCTCAAACGCTGAGTTACACAAGCAGCCCAATTCTGATTCCTCTTTTGACCAATAAGACCAGATCTTTTGCAAATAATTGGGCATAAATATCCAAATTGGGCTGCCTGTGTAAACGCAGCCGTAGACCGGTAAAGACGTGTGCTATAGGAGACAGAGCAATACATTTACAGGGATATACACAGCTCTCGATAGTATACCACTACAGACTAGGGATGGGCATGGTGAAGTAAATAGCCAGATATCTGAACAGACAATAGCATTCGATTAGGCGACTTGAATTCGTATATATATATATATATATATTTTTTTTTAGGCTTTAAAAAAATAATAAAATACTTTGTCTAAATTCAATTATCCTTATGACATTTTTACCTACATGGATATATTATGACATTTCAAATTCTTAACTTAATAAAAACAATAAAAGAAATCAGTCAACTGAAATAAATTCATCAGGGCCTAATCTATGGATTTCACATGACTGGGAATACAGATATGTGTCTGTTGGTCACAGATACCTTTAAAAAACAAAAAGGTTTTTGAAAAACCCCAAAACAATGTCATGATAACATTTGAATAGTAATGTTTTTCTTACCTTCTCGGCCCATGCCCACAGCCCTATGCCCAGGAAGCCTGCTCCTAGTAACTGTGGAATAAAACACACAAACAGAAGGTTACATGAACACTACTCATACTCCCTCAAAGTACATATAGTGTGTTTATATATATATATATATATATATATATATATATATATATATATATATATTATATACACATAAAGTACACTGACTGTACACACATATAGTCTTAATGCTGGACTAGAGGACATAGTGAGCCCTGTGAGTGAATGGAGGGCTGCCCGTCTTGGCCTAGTTTCAAATGATGACAGTTGGAAGAAAGTGCTTTCTTCACACAGCTTGTGTAGGTCAGAAAGTCCGTTTACTAAACGCTGAGAGTCTCTGGAATATAATATATGCAGGGTTACCATAGTAACCCGTAGTTGGAGAGGCCTCATTGGCATAAAGATCATACAATGACTAGCCATAATTATTACAGGATTAATCGAAGGGTAATTCCACTTAAAATGTATGCCAAAGTAAAATCATTGTTTTTTAACTCTATGAACAAGGACTACTTTTAACCATTTATTGAACATTTTACAAAAACACGTGTACTGGAAGAACTGTGCAGATGCTAAATGTGGTAACAGATTTTCCGGTTAAATCTCCATCAGTTTTGTTATGTGACTACGTTTTCCAAYAACTCTTAAAAATATCTGCTCCGGAATTAAGATTCAAAGATGTCTGCAGAGAGAATGTCAGCTATGACATCTTTGAGTTTGAAAAAATATATATATTTTGGTTATTGAACTACTTACTGTAAGTGAAGTGGATTTACACCCAGTAACAGAATTTCATGATCTGTACTATACAGAAATGCATAATTATGGATATGTTTGTTATTCTCTTCCTGGTGGTGTATCCGACAATAGGTAGCCGACACAAAAATACACTGTGTCCTCGCATCACTGTATAATTATTGTAGGCCTGCATTGACAGGCACAAGGGRCTTTCCAAGCATCCAGTCGTGAGATGCGTTTGAGATCAAATKAAGCACATTTGTTGATATTCATTGGTAGTTAGTGAGTCATTTTTTGGTAAGCAAAACAAATCCTGGAWAAGTCATGGTGTGTGAGTCACCTCCGTGTGTAGGGCTGTGGCGGTCACAAAATTAGGTCAGCCGGTGATTGTCAAGCAAGTAACTGTCGGTCTCATGGTAATCGACAGTTAATTAACAAACAAATGTAGTATCTCCTGTCTTCAACACACAGCCTACCAGCCACTGACGCAGACCTTTGGAACATCTACATTTTAAAAAGTCTAATAAATCCATGTAATATAGCCTACAATCTTCACAATAAATCCMTGTAATATAGCCTACAACCTTCACAATAAATCCATTATTTATTTTAGACAGGTCTAAAGAAACATGATATGAAGAAAATGTSGTCTATTTCAGAAGAACAGAATCGCATACTTGTGAGTTGTCTTTATGTCCTAAATGTGGCCAAACCAAATGGCTGTGGGCTATGGCAAATGGCTGTTCATTTAGATGACAAGAATACAACTGAACAAAGCTGATTACAATAGAAAGGCTATTTTCTCCAAAGGATTTGAGGGAGTCCACACATGCGGCTATTGTGTGTTGAGCGGTTAACAAAGAAATTGGTACTCCTACAGTTGAAGTCGGAAGATTACATAYACTTAGGTTGGAGTCATTAAAACTCGTTTTTCAACCACTCCACAAATTTCTTGTTAACAAATTATAGTTTTGGCAAGTCGGTTAGGACATCTACTTTGTGCATGACAAGTAGTTTTTCCAACAATTGTTCACACAGATTATTTCACTTATAATTCACTGCATCACAATTCCAGTGGGTCAGAAGTTTACATACACTAAGTTGACTGTGCCTTTAAACAGCTTGGAAAATTCCAGAAAATGATGTCATGGCTTTAGAAGCTTCTGATAGGCTAATTGACATCATTTGAGTCAATTGGAGGTGTATCTGTGGATGTATTTTAAGGCCTACCTTCAAACTCAGTGTCTCTTTGCCTGACATCATGGGAAAATCTAAAGAAATCAGCCAAGACCTCAGAAACAAAATGTTTCTCTTGAATTTGCAGACGTGTTGCTGTGCGTTTTGTTGCCAACTTTACTTTGCTAGCTGACAACTTTACGTTTTTTTTTTTTTACTTTTTAATTACCGTTTATATTTTTAGTTTTTCCATCACAACTTTTTTCCCTCATTCAACTTTTTCACTCCGGACGCTTTATCTGGACATGGTTCGTCAACACCTTCAACAGCCGAAGCTAAGTAGTAACATTAACATGATGTCTTTTAATTGCAGTCGCGTTACTCATAATATACAGGAGAACGATCGCCTTACGGCGAGAATAGCTGTGCTACAAGCCCAGCTTCAGACGCAATCGTTAGGCAAGGGTAATTCCAGTGTAGGAAAGGAAGAAACAGCGTCTGTGCCACCAGTAAGTACAGATAGTAACGTTAGTATAAATCCCCCCGCACAGTCCCCGCAGCCGGACAACTTTCTCATGGCTTCTGGAGGGAAATGCTGTTGGAATGCTCAACCGGTGTCGCTCATTCAGCCGACAGAAACTTTCAACCGGTTTTCCCCATTAAGAGCGAGTCGGAGTCTGAGGCCGAGTTTTCTCTTGTCTCTACTCCTCCCGTTACGGGGTCTGAGACGCCGAAGGCTCCCACCATTAGCTCTGACAAATTGAAAACCCTAGTCATTGGCGACTCCATTACCCGCAGTATTAGACTTAAAACGAATCACCCAGCGATCATACACGTTTACCAGGGGGCAGGGCTACCGACGTTAAGGCTAATCTGAAGATGGTGCTGGCTAAAGCTAAAACTGCGAGTGTAGAGAGTATAGAGATATTGTATCCACGTCGGCACCAACGATGTTAGGATGAAATAGTCAGAGGTCACCAAGCGCAACATAGCTTCAGCGTGTAAATCAGCTAGAAAGAATGTGTCGGCATCGAGTAATGTCTCTGGCCCCTCCCAGTTAGGGGAGGTGACGAGCTCTACAGCAGAGTCTCACAACTCAATCGCTGGTTGAAAACTGTTTTCTGCCCTCCCAAAAGATAGAATTTGTAGATAATTGGCCCTCTTTCTGGGACTCACACAACAAACAGACCAAGCCTGACCTGCTGAGAGTGACGGACTCCATCCTAGCTGGAGGGGTGCTGTCATCTTATCTACCAACATAGACAGGGCTCTAACTCCACAATGAAATAGAGTGCAGGCCAGGCAGCAGGCTGTTAGCCAACCTGCCAGCTTAGTGGAGTCTGACACTAGCATAGTCAGTGTAGTCAGCTCAGCCATCCCCATGAGACTGTGTCTTGTGCCTCGACCTAGGTTGGGCAAAACTAAACATGGCGGTGTTCGCCTTAGCAATTTCATTAGGATAAAGACCTCCTCCATTCCTGCCATTATTGAAAGAGATCGTGATACCTCACATCTCAAAATAGGGTTACTTAATGTTAGATCCCTCACTTCAAAGGCAGTTATAGTCAATGAACTAATCACTGATCACAATCTTGATGTGATTGGCCTGACTGAAACATGGCTTAAGCCTGATGAATTTACTGTGTTAAATGAGGCCTCACCTCCTGGTTACACTAGTGACCATATCCCCCGTGCATCCCGCAAAGGCGGAGGTGTTGCTAACATTACGATAGCAAATTTCAATTTACAAAAATAAAAATTACGTTTTCGTCTTTTGAGCTTCTAGTCATGAAATCTATGCAGCCTACTCAATCACTTTTTATAGCTACTGTTTACAGGCCTCCTGGGCCATATACAGCGTTCCTCTCTGAGTTCCCTGAATTCCTATCGGACCTTGTAGTCATAGCAGATAATATTCTAATTTTGGGTGATTTTAATATTCATATGGAAAAGTCCACAGACCCACTCCAAAAGGCTTTCGGAGCCATCATCGACTCAGTGGGTTTTGTCCAACATGTCTCTGGACCTACTCACTGCCACAGTCATACTCTGGACCTAGTTTTGTCCCATGGAATAAATGTTGTAGATCTTAATGTTTTTCCTCATAATCCTGGACTATCGGACCACCATTTTATTACGTTTGAAATCGCAACAAATAATCTGCTCAGACTCCAACCAAGGAGCATCAAAAGTCATGCTATAAATTCTCAGACAACACAAAAATTCCTTGATGCCCTTCCAGACTCCTTCTGCCTACCCAAGGACGTCAGAGGACAAAAATCAGTTAACCACCGAACTGAGAACTCAATTTAAACTTGCGCAATACCCTAGATGCAGTTGCACCCCTAAAAACGAAAAAAATGTGTCATAAGATACTAGCTCCCTGGATACAGAAAATACCCGAGCTCTGAAGCAAGCTTCCAGAAAATTGGAACGGAAATGGCGCCACACCAAACTGGAAGTCTTCCGACTAGCTTGGAAAGACAGTACCGTGCAGTATCGAAGAGCCCTCACTGCTGCTCGATCATCCTACTTTTCCAACTTAATTGAGGAAAATAAGAACAATCCAAAATTTATTTTTGATACTGTTGCAAAGCTAACTAAAAAGCAGCATTCCCCAAGAGAGGATGGCTTTCACTTCAGCAGTAATAAATTCATGAACTTCTTTTAGGAAAAGATCATGATCATTAGAAAGCAAATTACGGACTCCTCTTTAAATCTGCGTATTCCTCCAGGGCTTAGCTGTCCTGGATCTGCACAGCTCTGCCAGGGCCTGGGATCGGGAGAGACACTTAAGTGTTTAGTACTATATCTCTTGACACAATGATGAAAATAATCATGGCCTCTAAACCTTCAAGCTGCATACTGGATCCTATTCCAACTAAACTACTGAAAGAGCTGCTTCATGTGCTTGGCCCTCCTATGTTGAACATAATAAACGGCTCTCTATCCACCGGATGTGTACCAAACTCACTAAAAGTGGCAGTAATAAAGCCTCTCTTGAAAAAGCCAAACCTTGACCCAGAAAATATAAAAAACTATCGGCCTATATCGAATCTTCCATTCCTCTCAAAAATGTTTGAAAAAGCTGTTGCGCAGCAACTCACTGCCTTCCTGAAGACAAACAATGTATACGAAATGCTTCAGTCTGGTTTTAGACCCCATCATAGCACTGAGACTCACTTGTGAAGGTGGTAAATTACCTTTTAATGGCGTCAGACCGAGGCTCTGCATCTGTCCTCGTGCTACTAGACCTTAGTGCTGCCTTTGACACCATCGATCACCACATTCTTTTGGAGAGACTGGAAACCCAAATTGGTCTACACGGACAAGTTCTGGCCTGGTTTAGATCTTATCTGTCGGAAAGATATCAGTTTGTCTCTGAATGGTTTGTCCTCTGACAAACAACTGTACATTTCGGTGTTCCTCAAGGTTCCGTTTTAGGACCACTATTGTTTTCACTATATATTTTACCTCTTGGATGTTATTCGAAAACATAATGTTAACTTTCACTGCTATGCGGATGACACACAGCTGTACATTTCAATGAAACATGGTGAAGCCCCAAAATTGCCCTCGCTAGAAGCCTGTGTTTCAGACATAAGGAAGTGGATGGCTGAAAACGGTTCTACTTTTAAACTCGGACAAAACAGAGATGCTTGTTCTATGTCCCAAGAAACAAAGAGATCTTCTGTTAAATCTGACAATTAATCTATGGTTGTAAAGTCGTCTCAAATAAAACTGTGAAGGACCTCGGCGTTACTCTTGACCCTGATCTCTCTTTTTGACGAACATATCAAGACTGTTTCAAGGACAGCTTTTTTCCATCTACGTAACATTGCGTAGATCTGAAAAATCACAAAAATCAAAAAAATCTGAAATTTTCTGTCCAAAAATGATGCAGAAAAATTAATTCTGCATTTGTTACTTCTAGGTTAGACTACTGCAATGCTCTACTTTCCGGCTACCCGGATAAAGCACTAAATAAACTTCAGTTAGTGCTAAATACGGCTGCTAGAATCCTGACTAGAACCAAGAAATTTGATCATATTACTCCAGTGCTAGCTTCCCTACACTGGCTTCCTGTTAAGGCAAGGGCTGATTTCAAGGTTTTACTGTTAACCTATAAAGCGTTACATGGGCTTGCTCCTACCTATCTTTCCGAGTTGGTCCTGCCGTACATACCTACACGTACGCTACGGTCACAAGACGCAGGCCTCCTAATTGTCCCTAGAATTTCTAAGACAAACAGCTGGAGGCAGGGCTTTCTCCTATAGATCTCCATTTTTATGGAATGGTCTGCCTACCCATGTGAGAGACGCAGACTCGGTCTCAACCTTTAAGTCTTTACTGAAGACTTATCTCTCAGTAGGTCATATGATTGAGTGTAGTCTGGCCCAGGAGTGTGAAGGTGAACGGAAAGGCTCTGGAGCAACGAACCGCCCTTGCTGTCTCTGCCTGGCCGGTTCCCCTCCACTGGGATTCTCTACCTCTAACCTATTACAGGGGCTGAGTCACTGGCTTACTGGTGCTCTTTCATGCCGTCCCTAGGAGGGGTGCGTCACTTGAGTGGGTTGAGTACTGACGTGATCTTCCTGTCTGGGTTGGCGCCCCCCCTTGGTTTGTGCTGTGGTGGAGATCTTTGTGGGCTATACTCAGCCTTGTAAGTTGGTGGTTTGAAGATATCCCTCTAGTGGTGCGGGGGCTGTGCTTTGGCAAAGTGGGTGGGGTTATATCCTTCCTGTTTGGCCCTGTCCGGGGGTATCATCGGATGGGGCCACAGTGTCTCCTGACCCCTCCTCTCTCAGCTCCAGTATTTATGCTGCAGTAGTTTGTGTCGGGGGCTAGGGCCAGTTGTTATATCTGGAGTACTTCTCCTGTCTTATCCAGTGTCCTGTGTGAATTTAAGTATGCTCTCTCTAATTCTCTCCTTCTCTCTTTCTTTCTCTCTCTCGGAGGAACTGAGCCCTAGGACCATACGTCAGGACTACCGGGCATGATGACTCCTTGCTGTCCCCAGTCCACCTGGCCTTGCTGCTGTCCCAGTTTCAACTGTTCTGCCTGCGGTTATGGAACCCCTACCTGTCCCAGACCTGCTGTTTTCAACTCTAATTATCGGCTATGAAAAGCCAACTGACATTTATTCCTGATTATTATTTGACCATGCTTGTCATTTATGAACATTTTGAACATGTTCTTATAATCTCCACCGGCACAAGCCAGAAGAGGACTGGCCACCCCTCATAGCCTGGTTCCTCTCTAGGTTTCTTCCTAGGTTTTGGCCTTTCTAGGGAGTTTTTCCTAGCCACCGTGCTTCTACACCTGCATGCTTGCTGTTTGGGGTTTTAGGCTGGTTTCTGTACAGCACTTCGAGATATTAGCTGATGTACGAAGGGCTATATAAAATAAACTTGATTGATTGATAGACCTCCACAAGCAGGTACAAAAGGTACAAAGTATCTATATCCACAGTAAAACGAGTCCTATATCGACATCACCTGAAAGGCCGCCAGCAAAGAAGAACCACTGCTCCAAAACCACCATAAAAAAGCCAGACTACGGTTTGCAACTGCACATGGGGACAAAGATCGTACTTTGTGGAGAAATGTCCTCTGGTCTGATGAAACAAAAATAGAACTGTTTGGCCATAATGACCATCGTTATGTTTGGAAGAAAAAGGGGGAGGCTTGCAAGCCGAAGAACACCATCCCAACCGTGAAGGACGGGGTGGCAGCATCATGTTGTGGGGGTGCTTTCTTGCAGAAGGGACTGGTGCACTTCACAAAATAGATGGCATCATGAGGGAGGAAAATATGTGGATATATTGAAGCAACATCTCAAGACATCAGTCAGGAAGTTAAAGCTTGGTCGCAAATGGGTCTTCCAAATGGACAATGACCCCAAGCATACTTCCAAAGTTGTGGCAAAATGGCTTAAGGACAACAAGTCAATGTATTGGAGTGGCCATCACAAAGCCCTGACCTCAATCCTATAGAACATTTGTGGGCAGAACTGAAAAAGTGTGTGCGAGCAAGGAGGCCTACAAACTGACTCAGTTACACCAGCTCTGTCAGGAGGAATGGGACAAAATTCACCCAACTTATTGTGGGAAGCTTGTGGAAGGCTACCGGAAATGTTTGACCCAAGTTAAACAATTTAAAGCCAATGCTACCAAATACTAATTGAGTGTATGTACACTTCTGACCCACTGGGAATGTGATGAAAGAAATAAAAGCTGAAATAAATCACTCTATTATTATAATTATTACTAAAAACTGAGTTTAAATGTATGTGGCTAAGGTGTATGTAAACTTCCGACTTCAACTGTATATGMTAAATTTAGAGTTATTAATGTAACTTTAGTTTTTCTACAAACTTTGGGCTATATGTTTTGATTTTTAATACATTGTAAGGCTGCATGATGCGACTCTAATGATGATTTGAAAAAAGTTGCTTGAAAGGCATGAGCTCTGCTTCGTTTTTTTTTAGCAAGCAGGCTGTACACACCTCATCAGTCTCTCATTCACAATTTGACAAGCACTTGTTAAGGTCCATCATTTCATGGCCGCATCCCCTTTTGTGAGGCCGTAGTGCACCCTAAAATAATCCATGCCTTTTGCGGCCAGCGGCCCTTGACCCAGAGAGCTGCGTTGTGCCCTTCTCCCCGAGTGCTCTATATCACCTCTCACTTATATGGCTCTCCATCACGGGATCGGGTCTTTCTCACAGGCTACAAGTGAAGACAGACACATCGGGGACACAACTGCCCGTGTCCTTATCCAATTCCGAGGTGCATATTGAAGATTTTGGAACAACTGTCCACATTTACTTTTTTTATATGTCATCTATGCACTTAAATAGTGAATGGAGGACGCTTTCCTGTGGTTCRTGTTCATGCCAGCCAGGTAGGCTATACTCCTGTTGTAAATATAAGCAATTTGCTTAATATTAGGAAAGTTGAGAAATAAATAGTAGGTCTAGCCTATAGAAAGCTTATGGGGTCCCTCTTTTTAGTAGAGGCCATCACTATTTTTTGGTGCAATTGCAAACCCTCTAGAAATGTTGCGCAACACGAGCTCTCATGAAGTGTTTGTCGGAAACATCAACTTGCTTGAACATGCTGTAGGTCACGTAACTGTTTTGTGGACTTCACCGGACAGAAGTTGCTCTCTGATTTTGTGATGAAACAAAAGGTGTGGTTGAATTTATTCTGCCACTGTGTCTTCCTATTGTCTCGGCCTTTAGATCACGGTCACAAGGCATATGAACTAACAGGTTATAAAGCAGACAAGGCAATTATCACAACACATAGGTTCAAATATGGCTTCTTTTTTTTCTGGCTTCCCCAGAGATTTTACACACTGCAACTGGCTCMTATGAAATTCACATGTTGGTGTTCATGGGTCCTTTTACATGGAAATGACCCTAAGCATGTTGTTATTGAGAGCCTCTTCGAGTAGGACAGTCGCATGTGAGTATTATAATATCATACATGGTAAATAATTATGGCCACTACATATGGCCCATTGAAACGCTACAATGTAAAAGTGGCCTGCCATTGTACACAAAACAATGCGATTTATTCAGTATTATGATTCACACAGTAAGCTCAACATGTTTCCACAGTACAACATTATTCATAGCCACCAAAGCGAGAGAAACTCCTGAATACAGAATGATGATACATCTGTTTTTAGTTGAGATGAGGAGCGGGGGGGGGCCGGGGCGAGTACCATCTGGCTGCTGGTGCGCCGTCTGCCGGATGCGAGATGACAGAACAGAATGACCGTGGTAGACCTGTGTCAGATTGACAGGATAGCTCATATGGACATGCCCCCAGGCAGATCAAGCCACAGACAGGCACCAAGCGCTGAGCCTGCCCACATGCCACACTTTGACTGAAACAGCCGAGTTGCGGAAAGTCAGCCATCACCACACACCACACACACACACACACACACACACACACACACACACACACCACACACACACACACACACACACACACACACACACACACACACACACACACACACACACACACACACACACACACACAACACTCTTGTTTGGGGTGGGTGGTAGGGTTTTGTTTGGTTGTGGTGTTTTTCTTTATAGCCGCAAGAAGAGATAACAGCGTGTACTTCTCAGCTGTTCATCATTGATTTTAGGATGCCGAAATCTGTCACCACAGACACACGACACACACACACACACACACACACAGTTGCCATCTTTTTAAGAATTGATGCCCGTTAATGCCCACACACCACACGTATTGCAATAACAAACAAATATAACACAAAATAAGCCGAGAGACTTGAATACAGCTTCAGAGCGCGGGCCGGGGCCTACATAATTGTGGTGTAGATTATTTGAAAAGTCTTCTGACTGGAAATAATAAAAATAATTGAAAAACAAAGTTGGAATCGCAGTCCCTGTAGCAAACGCCTTCCGTTTGTCAAAGGTGTCCCAGACAGTCATCCTCACCCAGACAACAATGTAACACAACAACCGTACAGCAGCTTCCATGCTGCAAACAAAAAAAAAATGCCCCAATTTTCACTCATAACATCCTGTGTCGCTTGTGGCTCTCGCTTAAAAAAGTGCTGCATGGATATCCGAAGAAAATCTGTGACCGACCTAGCTGAGCATTAGCCGTCACACCATCTATGACAGCTCAATATCCATTATTATGACAGCGGCTAATCTACCATGAGGCCTTTTCAAGTAGTGTGTAACAGATCACTGTCTCTCAGAGTTGCCCAGCGCATTGCTATGCAGTGGCGGGTCCAGGGCCAGACCATTTAGCTGACCTGAAATGGGGCTGCCCAAACAGACATTTCAGTGACCTTAGGAGGGGCCGGAGCTGCCAAGCTGAGCCCACTGGCAAGATCTCTCCGATGCCCAGGAGTTGACTGCCGCCGTGACAGATAGCGCTTTCTAACAGGCCCATAAGCTTGGGCACTAACAGCCAGCCCCAACTTTATGGAGAATAAAAGTGTGCACTGTGGCCAAAAACACAACTAGTGGCTTTAAACAACCCGGAAAACTTTCGTAGTTGATTAGATCTTTCGTAGTGCTACATCTTTAGTAGTTCACATCGATTAGCTAGTTGTACATATTATCTAGTTTAAGAGTTGCATGTCTAATATTAGTAGTGTACAATCATTAGTAGTTGCCACATCATTAGTAGTTGCACATTCATTAGATATTGCCCTACACTGCGATTAGTAGTTGCAACCACATAAATGAGATGAGGTGCCATAACATCACTACTAATGATTGAGTCTAGTAACTACTAGTTGTGCAACAAGTACAACACTAATGATCAATTTGACACTAGAGCTATCTGCCTACAATTGATCAATTCTGTACCAATAGCTTATCGTCGAATGATTACGTACACTCACCTAATAGTAGATTTGAGCAACTGAGTCTTGGCAGACTTATTAGATACGTTATGATCACGATGTGCAACATAGTACTTTATAGTCTAACTGATGTTACAACTATCGTTACAATCATGGATTTGTTGAGTCAAGTATGCCAACTAAACACTCAATTGAGCGGAATAAAAGAACTACTGGAAGTGGCACAACGACAATCAGTGTGAGGGGAGTAATGGGGAATTCGACCAGGAAAGCATCAATTAGTAAGTCTATACATCATAGTAGTTGCCCACATCACTTATAGTGTTTACGCGCTCTTAGATAGTTACATGTTGTGTATGAATTGGCATGAAAGAAGGTGGTTCTCCCCTTGAACTTCACATTAAGGCTTGTAATTAAAAGCGAAGGGGGATACCCTAGTTAGTTGTACAACTGAATGCCATTCAAACTGCAAATGCTGTTTTCCACATTTAACCCAACCCCTCGAGCTAGTCCCAGCTGACCCATAATCGAACATTCCACAGGCGGGGGCGGGGCCAAACAGTCTTGCACAGCGACGGTAGAAATGAACATATTAATATTTTTACCTGTCAGCCTATGCGGGATTCGATCCGCAACCTTTCGCCGTTACTGGCCCAACGCCTCTAACCACTAGGGTACCTGTCATCATGTCAATACTGTTCATTATTACACTACCCGTTAAAATGTTTGGGTCACAAAATTATAAATTACTTGTGTGTTGAAAGAAAGAACACACATTTTTTCTCCGCTTAAAAGTAACATCAAATTGATCAAAAATACAGCTTAGACATTCGTTAATGTTGTAAATGACTATTGTTAGCTGGAAACGGCAGATTTTTATGCGAATATCTAATAGCGCTACAGAGGACCATTATCAGCAACCATCACTCCTGTGTTCCATGGCCCACGTTATGCTAGCTAGAAGACAAGTACCATTTAAAAGGCTAATGTCATTAGAAATGTCACACCCTGATCTGAATGTTTCACCTGATCCTTTGCTGATTGCTTCCACCCCCCTCCATGGTGTCGCCGCCCATCTTCCCATTATCCCCTGCTGTATTATACCTGGTGTTCTCTGTTCGTCTGTGCCAGTTTGTTTTGTTTCGTCGGCAAGCCTACGAGCCGTTTTTTCCCTACTGCTCTTGATTGTTCCTGTTTTCCGTTGACATTCTGCGCTGCCCTACCCCTGAAGCCGTCTGCTGTCCTGCTAGCCTTTGCCCCACCGATCTGCGATTGCAGACCTCTGCCTATCCCTGACCCTGCAGCCTGGCCTGCCGTCCTGTACCTTTGCCCACCTACCTGTATCCTGACCCTGATCGGCATTAATAAACTGCTTGCTTACTCTGACGGTCATCTGCATCTGGCGCTCTTACCTTAAAAACCTGACCAGTGACGAAACTGGCCATGATGACCCAGCGCAGACTCGACAGCCGCCGCCTGGCAACGCCCCGTCTCCTCCCAAGGAGCCCCACCATTGTTAGGCCCGAGGAATTGCTTCGTGGCCTCACGGAGGGGTCCACACTTTGGCCCGAATGTCGATGACGGCGCTGCGACATCTTGCTGGAGCAATTCCGTGGGTTGGCCGTAGAGAGGCAGCCTACTACAGCCCCTCCCCACCTACTCCTCTTTAACTCGGCAGTTAGCCAGCGCCGCCTCACCGCTCACCCAGCTTCCCGGAAGCCGCCGCTGACCTCTCCTGGAACGTTTCAAATGGAGCAGCCGGTACCCTGTCTGGGCGTTTACTAGCCCAGTGTGCCCTCATTATCGAGCTTCAGCCTTCCTCCTTCCCCTCGCCGACCGCCCTACTAAACTAGAAATATGTGTCTTATTCACGCTGATGTGATGGAGGGCACGTCGCCTGGGCTACAGCGGTATGGGGAGAACAGCCGGCCATATGCCAGACCTCCTGCAGTGCTGGCAGACTATGCAGTTGAGTCCCGCACGATTGGCAGCGGACCCAGTCCCTGGAACCAGAAAGCGCTGTTCGACATGTCGCTACTCAGAAGTCTCGGAGGAGGCTCAAGCTCGAGCCTTGGATTGCAGCCCGGGAATTACACCATGCGCATCCTCAATTCCCTCATTGCCTTGACCATCAAGGGATCAGATGGCGATACGCGAACAATGGAGGGGCAGAGGGAGAAGGAGAAGAGATTCGATTCGCTCGCCCTGTCCAAGGATTCCACCTCGCCCTCCGAGGCACCGGAAAAAGCCCCCCGAGGCCCCCGTTGCCGAGAGAATTCTGAGGCTACCCGAGGTTCCCCGGGAGTCACCAAAGGTACGGATCGAGTCACAGTTTCCCAAGCTATGTGCAACTAGGCCCAGAGCTGGGTTGTCGCCAGCCGGCAACGGCGAAAGACCTGGCCGACTCACCGGTAAGGACGAGTTCTGCTGATGCGGCCCATATGGAGAACTATGGCATCCTGTTACTCGCCACCCCGGATCATTGCCCATTCTACTGTGCGAGAAACCAGCATCGAAGATGCTGCTCCGGGTCCTATAATGACTATGCGGCCGATGAAAAGACTTTTTGACGCTACCCTGGCCCTTCCGAGCTGCCGACATCCGCCACTCAGCCCCCTCTCATTCCCTATGCGACGTTTAGAGCACTTGAACGGCGCACTTCTATAAGCCGGGTCACCCACACTACCAACTACCAGTCAACCTACGGTTGCCGTCATGTAACCACAGCCGCAGGGCCATACAGTTCCTGCTCATTAAGTCTCCATCAGGCTTCCCCTGGTATTGGATTCTCCTGGCTCCAGGCACATGATCCCCTTCGATTAACTTCTGTGCCGCGACGGATCCCTTAGTGCGTACAACAACCGACTGAATTGCAGTAGCCAGCCAAATTAAAAAAACTATATAGTATATATTCTATAATCATGAAATCACAAGTTGAAATTATACCAAAAACACAGCTTAGCTGTTGTTAATCCACCGTATCGTGTCAGATTTTGAACAAATATTGCTTGTACAGCCGAAAGCCAATCCAAACGTTTGCTTGAGTTTATCAAATCACTAGGCAAAAACGAGTAAGAACAGCTAGCCCTCAAATTAGCTTGGTCACGAAAGCCTCAGAAAAGCAATCAAAGAATCGCCTTACCTGTTGATAATCTTCGCGATGTTGCACTCACGACGTACCCCAGTACACAATAAAATGTCTATTTTTGTTCTGATAAAAGATTAGCTTTCTATAACCAAAAAACCGCCATGTTGGTTTGCCCGCGTTGACGTTCGTAGAAAAGCACGAGGCTCGTTCCCGGCCGGTCGCTGAAAGCGCAGACGAAAACTCCAAAAAGTATCCGTAATGTTCGATAGAACATGGTCAAACGTTTTTTATAATTCAATCCCTAACAGGTGTTTTAACATACATAATCGCATAATATTTCACCGGACAGCTAACCTATTCCAATACGACAGAGAAAAAAAGAAAATGTTGAGCCTACATCTCTCATTTTTCAAAATAAAAGCCCTAATTAAAACTATGTCTAAATCCGTGGCACAGCCGGAGGAAAGCCCATTGGAAATGGAATCTGGTGATACCCCTTTAAAGGAGGAGGCCAGGCAATGGAATAGGGATTTTTTCCAAATTAAAAAGGGCACTTCCGGGGCGTTGGATTTCCTCAGGTTTTCGCCTGCCCCCAAAATCAGTTCTGCTTATACTCACAGACAATATTTTGACATGTGTCAAACTTTAGAGTGTTGTCTATCCCTAATCTGCTAAATGATATGCGCAATTCTGCACGATCTGGCACCTGAGAAATAGCTCTGTTTACCTTGGCGGAAACATAAAAATTCTCCCCTAGCTGCAAAGAGGATTACTGGGTCGTTCTACTGTGCCAATCATAAGCTGGAGCTCCGTGTCCTGCCACGCCCATTGCGCTGAAGTCCAGCACAACCTGCCCCGGGCGTCTTCCAGGCAGGGCTCGCGAAGTTGCCCCGGCCCTCTCCGCCATCCTGCAGAGCAACCAAGACATCGGGAGGTGTTCAGCAAGGCAGATGGGCCACTTTGCGCACAACTCTTAATATCAGGGTATCTTTCACGCTTACACATTATAAACAACTCCTGTCAAGCCTATATCACTTCTGCCCACTGGTAACATTTATCAGACTCGGCTGGACAAGTGAGTCATGTCTTCCGAACTCAACCTTTATACCTAACTTCGTCCTAATATCCAATTACTCCACCTTATTAACAATTATACAACTCTGTTAATATCAGGTCTCCACTGTAACATTATACAACTCTGTTAATATCAGGTCTCCACTATAACATTATACAACTCTGTTAATATCAGGTGTCCACTATAAACGTATTACAACTCTGTTAATATCAGGTCTCCACTGTAACGTTTATACAACTCTGTTAATATCTTAAATATAGTCCAAAGTAGTAGTTAGGTTTTTTGTGTGTGCACCGCAAAACACATCATTTGATCCGCCCTACATTGAATTTAAACCGTATCAGATGTGCGTGAATTGGAAAGTGTGGAGTCTTTTACCACAGCCCAAGCGATCAGTGTCATATTTCAGCAATATATCAGCCAGTATGAAGATCGGCTCAATGTGCAGAGTCATTGAGTTAAGGTCCATCATTTCATCCGTTGATGAAAGTGTCTGTATAGAACCACCGCCTAGCTTATCTAAACGCTGAGCTGTCAGGCTCTGTTAAGGTTCGGTTAGCTGAGATTAACACACTCTCACTCTCTGAGGTTAACAGGATCACGTGGATTAAAGGAGGGCTTCTCCCCAAGTGCCTGTAATCCTACTGTCCACATGGAGATAGGATGGAATCCCTAGCCGCAGTGTGCTTACGATACATACACCCGGGGGGGGGCAGGCAGCAGGCAGAGGGAGACAGCAGTTGAGCATCTCTATCCGCTCTAATCCCCTGATTAATTTAATGGGATTACACTGACCTCTGATCTCTAACAGTGGAGGCTCCTCAGAGGAGGAAGTGGAGGACCGTCCTCTTCAGTGAATTTAATAAAATAAAAATATCGAAACATTTAAAAAGTTATCCTTTTAAATAAAAAGTTACTAAATACATTCATGTGCAATGAAAGTCTACACTAGCCTCAACAGCACTCTGTAGAGTTGCACGATGTGTAGCCGGAGGACAGCTAGCTTCCGCCTCCTCTGACATTGACTTCAATACAAAACCTAGGAGGCTCATGGTTCTCACCCCCTTCCATAGACTTACAATTATGCCAACTTCCAGAGGACGTCCTCCAACCTATCAGAGCTCTTGCTGCATGAACTGACATGTTGTCCACCCAATCAAAGGATCAGTGAATGAATCTAGTACTGAAAGCATAAGCTACAGCTAGCTAGCACTGCAGTGCATAAAATGTGGTGATTAGTTGACTCAAGAGAGAGAGAAGACATTAATTGAACAGTTTTGAACAAATTCTTCTTCAAAAATGAAAGGAGCTAGAGAGCGAGAGCTATATATGATATATTATATTTATTTTTTAAACGTTCACTTAGCTAGCAAATGCAGCTAGTTAGTTTAGCCTACTGAAACACCCTGCTCAAACAAGAGGATGCTATGTTTAGCCTGCTCAAACAGAGGATGCTATGTTAGCCCTTGCTCAACGCAGAGGGATGCTATGTTAGCCTGCTCAAACAGAGGATGCTATGTTAGCCTGCTCTATAACAGAGGGATGCTATGTTAGCCTGCTCAACAGAGGGATGCTATGTTAGCTGCCAACAGATAGATGCTATGTTAGCACTGCTCAAACAGAGGGATGCTATGTTAGCCTGCTCAAACAGCCTAGAGGGATGCTATGTTATGCCTGCTGAAACAGGGGATGCTATCTTAGCCTGCTGCAAACAGAGGGATGCTATGTTAGCCTGCTCAAAACAAGACCGGCATGTCTATGTTATAGCCTGCTCAAACAGAGGGACGCGTATGTTAGCCTGCTCAAACAGAGGATGCTATGTTAGCCTGCCTCAACAGAGGGGAGGCTATCTGCTTGCCAGGCCGGTGTTAGCCTGCCTCCAAGACCAGCCGTGGATTTTCTTAGTTCAGCCCAGACTGCGATACAGAGGGATGCCTTGTGTATATGCCCTGCTCAAAACAGAGTATGACTAGTTAGCCTGCCTGCAAACAGATATGACATAGCGTATTTTAGCTAGCTGCCATATCAGGCAGCCTATCCAACAGCGATGCAGACACTGGATACTCTCACACAGTATTGTTGACGCATATTGAGTTTGATTCATTTCCCACGTAGCCTGCGACCCCAGGGAAGAATGCCTTCCAAACACCCGTGCACCCAGTGCAACTGCCAAACGCCTGCCTAACCCCTGTTCACACCCTGTACATCATTGACATAGGAGCCCTTAGAGTTCTGTCCCTAGTACGTCTTATTCAGCTACTTTTTAGGCTATATTACTCCTGGGTTCCCCTATGGTAAATTAGTTCCAGGCCTCTGGTGAAGGAAGATTGTTCTAACCCCGATTGATCGTAGGCTCGGAGCATGTCCTTAGAACCGCCTCAAGTTAGTGTTCAATGTGATATAATTTTGGTTGGAAAGATTTTTTCCGTTACCTGCACCCCATAAACCCTGCATGTGTTGCGGCACCTGAATAACGCATCCTCGACAATCTGTTCATAGAGACGACCGAGACTGTATTAGCAACGTCCTGAAGAATCTATTACAAACCACCTCCCATCAAAGGGAGCCACGCTTCTCTACTTGACAGGGTGCATTGCGAAGTACATCTCTAACATTGCGTGTCTTGATCAGTCTATCTACTAGTACGGCCAGAATATCTCTATTCTGCTTGAAGAAAAAAAAAAAACGTTGCCTAAACGGAAGCAAACCAAGATAACCATAATTGTGAAATAAAGCTAAAGAAGCACAGATGAAATGCATGCACAATATAAAGCCTTGTTGCCAACGGTTACTCTGAATACGCCCGTGATGTCAGCGAGTATTCTAGCTACAGTGAGCCAATGCCCCACCTTATTTGTTGAGTATTTCCAATGTCTTTACCCTGGCGTTACTAGATCACATCGCTCTTCTGTCCCACAGCGCTGAGTGTGCCACTTAGCAACATGGTGAGTCTCCAGAGGAGTCTCAAATCATAGTGTCAGTTGATGAAGCTCCCCTGGTTGATGTGGGATACATAGGAACCATCTAGCAGATATGCATTAAGCCTTAAACCATACCACGTTACATGAGAACTCCGTCCAGGTAATTGTCAAGTATGAACGCACATCGACCACAACTGAGGCCTTGTTCAATACTGCTTGCTGAATTCATAAGGCCATGCTCACCAACTAAACCATAAATTGTCCTCCCTAATCTTAAATGCCTCTGACCTCCATCTGATTCTCCAACTAATACCCTTACCCTGTGCCTATCTCGAGCTCTGTCCGCTTGTACTGCCCTTACCACTCGAGCACGCCAGGTCCCCAGATCCCAGATCCCAGTCCCAGTCCCAGGGCATCCGAATAAAACATTCCCGTTCCCTCCCCCATCCTTTCCCTGTCTGTCGTGCTGTTCTGTGATTTGAAAGGGTGATGTATAATGTTGCTTATTGAAAGGGTGATATGTGCTGATTGAAAGTTAGGGATATGTTGCTGATTGAAAGCGTGAGGGATATGTTGCTATTGAAAGGTGATGATATGTTGCTTGATTTGAAAGGTGAGATGATGGTGATGGGATATTTGCTGATGAAAAGGTGATGGTGATTATATGGTTATATGTTGCTGATGAAAGGGTGATGATAATTTTGATGGTATGTGCTGATTGAACAGGGTGAAGCGATATGTTGCTGATTGAAAGGTGATGATATGTCATTGTTGCTGATTGAAGGAACGTGGCAAACAGACAGATCTAGG
>NC_036848.1:53033795-53039287 GCF_002910315.2 Salvelinus sp. IW2-2015
ACTATGAATGAAAGTTTACAACGCAAGTGCACACAGGTCGAGAGACATTTCAGTAACCAAGGTAACAGACATTGACATATTCAATATTGCCTTGCACACTCTTGCCTGCATCTAGCTGACATAGGGCGTATTCATGAGTCCAACAGTTGCAAACAAGAGTTTATATTGGATACATTCAGGTATGTTTCTCATTTTGTTCTGTTTGCTTCCGTTTAAGAAACGTTTTTTTTTTTCTTCAACAGAATTGGCGGAATGAATACACCCCTGATCACACACAAATACATGTCACTTTCATAGCAGCCACGTAAGAGCGAGATCCCTTTGATGGTTGTATAATTCCTTCTCACATCTACGTGCTATCCTCCTCTCCTCTTCGCTTGTGGACTTCAGTGCGCAACACATCAGGTTTCTGTGATCAGGCGAAAAAAAATCTTTCCAAACAAAAACTTCATATCATTACCACTAACCGCTACACACAGCCTACATCGTTGTCACCCTATTTACGCCATAGGTCACCATAGCTACTAGAACTAACACGTTAGAAAAACTCGCTACCATCATGCAGTACAGTGTACAGGTAGCAAGCAGTTTAGCAGTTACACCGGTAGGCCCTGGTGGCAATGAATGAATCAAACTAAAAGCGTAACATGACTTGGAAGAGTTCCAGTGTTGTGTTGGATAGCCATAGCCAGCTAGCTAACATAGCATCCCTCTGTTTGAGCAGGCTAACATAGCATCCCTCTGTTCGGCCTTCTCTTGGGCTTAAACTGTGTGTGTGTGTTGTGTGTGTGTGTGTGTGTGTGTGTGTGTGTGTGTGTGTGTGTGTGTGTGTGTGTGTGTGTGTGTGTGTGTGTGTTGTGGTGTGTGTGTGTGTGTGTGTGTGTGTGTGTTGTGTGTGTTGTGTGTGTGGGTGGGTGGGTGGGTGGGTGGTGTGGTGGGTGGGTGGGTGGGTGGGTGGGTGGGTGGGTGGTGGGTGTGGGTGGTTTATTCCTTCAAAAAAAGGTCTTGATTAGTTGTTAGACCATTCCTGGGGAACAAGCAAACTATTAGGTTACAGCTGTTCTAGTGGTTGCAGTGTTAGGGTGTTGACGATATTGAAAACCTTAGAGACCATAACACCAGCCTCCACTTGCCCCCACCTCTTTTCAATGCCTCTACCCTATTGTACTGCAGAGGCATTGTGTGCCGGGTTGTTTCACGCTCATGAACGTACACACACACACACACACACAGACACAGAGTAAGAGAAACAAAGGATGGAGGGTGTTGATGTTGTTTTTCCTGAACGCTGTGTCCCACGACTCCTACCACGGTTCTTCAACCAGATACGATCCACATGCACCCCGTCTTCCTCCTTACCATAACCCTGCATCTTTATACCTCATTTCCTCAGTTTATTTCAATACTACAGCACACTCTGCTCATTAGAATCAATAATTGATATAATAATCAACCGTTGAGATGTTAAACTGACACATTCCAGTTCTTACAATGCCCCCACAGCTACTCGCCCAAGCCTTCCCCATTTCTCCTTCTCCCAAATCCAGTCAGCTGATGTTCTGAAAGAGCTGCAAAATCTGGACCCTTACAAATCAGCCGGGCTAAGATAATCTGGACCTTTCTTTCTAAAATTATCTGCTGAAATTGTTGCCACCCCTATTACTAGCCTGTTCAACCTCTCTTTCGTGTCGTCTGAGATTCCCAAAGATTGGAAAGCAGCTGCGGTCATCCCTCTCTTCAAAGGGGGACACTCTTGACCCAAACTGCTACAGACCTATATCTATCCTACCCTGTCTTTCTAAGGTCTTCGAAAGCCAAGTCAACAAACAGATTACCAACCATTTCGAATCCCACCGTACCTTCTCCGCTATGCAATCTGGTTTCAGAGCTTGTCATGGGTACACCTCAGCCACGCTCAAGGTCCTAAACGATATCTTAACCGCCATCGATAAGAAACAATACTGTGCAGCCGTATTCATTGACCTGGCCAGGCTTTCGACTCTGTCAATCACCACATCCTATCGGCAGACTCGACCCTTCGTTTCTCAAATGATTGCCTCGCCTGGTTCACCAACTACTTCTCTGATAGAGTTCAGTGTGTCAAATCGGGGCCTGTTGTCCGGGCCTCTGGCGGTCTCTATGGGGTGCCACAGGGTTCAATCTTGGACCGACTCTCTTCTCTGTATACATCAATGATGTTGCTCTTGCTGCTGGTGAGTCTCTGATCCACCTCTACGCAGACGACACCATTCTGTATACTTCTGCCCTTCTTTGGACACTGTGTTAACAACCCTCCAGACGAGCTTCAATGCCATACAACTCCGTCCCGTGGCCTCCAATTGCTCTTAAATACAAGTAAAACTAAATGCATGCTCTTCAACGATCGCTGCCTGCACCTGCCCGCCTGTCCAACATCACTACCTGGGACGGCTCTGACTTAGAATATGTGTACAACTACAAAACCTAGGTGTCTGGTTAGACTGTAAACTCTCCTCCAGACTCACATCAAACATCTCCAATCCAAAGTTAAATCTAGAATTGGCTTCCTATTTCGCAACAAAGCATCCTTCACTCATGCTGCCAAACATACCCTTGTAAAACTGACCATCCTACCAATCCTCGACTTCGTTGATGTCATTACAAATAGCCTCCAACACTCTACTCAGCGAACTGGATGCAGTCTATCACAGTGCCATCAGTTTTGTCACACAGCCCCATACACTACCCACCACTGCGACCTGTACACTCTCGTTGGCTGGCCCTCGCTTCATACTCGTCGGCAAACGCACTGGCTCCAGGTCATCTACAAGCCCTGCTAGGTAAAGTCCCCCCTTATCTCAGCTTGCTGGTCACCATAGCAGCACCCACCTGTAGCACTCGCTCCAGCAGGTATATCTCTCTGGTCACCCCCAAAACCAATTCTTCCTTTGGCCGCCTCTCCTTCCAGTTCTCTGCTGCCAATGACTGGAACGAACTACAAAAATCTCTGAAACTGGAAACACTTATCCCCCCACTAGCTTTAAGCACCAGCTGTCAGAGCAGCTCATAGATTACTGCACCTGTACATACCATCTATAATTTAGCCCAAACAACTACCTCTTTCCCTACTGTATTTATTTATTTTTGCTCCTTTGCACCCCATTATTTCTATCTCTACTTTGCACATTCTTCCACTGCAAATCTACCATTCCAGTGTTTTACTTGCTATATTGTATTTACTTCGCCACCATGGCCTTTTTTTTCCCTTACCTCCCTTATCTCACCTCACTTGCTCACATTGTATATAGACTTATTTTTCTACTGTATTATTGGCTGTATGTTTGTTTTACTCCATGTGTAACTCTGTGTTGTTGTATGTGTCGAACTGCTTTGCTTTATCTTGGCCAGGTCGCAATTGTAAATGAGAACTTGTTCTCAACTGGCCTACCTGGTTAAATAAAGGTGAAATAAATTGTTTCAAACGGTCAGAAGAATTATATTGTAATCTATAGACATAATATGCATGCAGCTCCTCACCTTATTTAAAAATAAATGTTTTATTTATCTCCAGTATTTTCCACATTTATCCACTGACTTCCCCTTTAACTCCTGTACAACTTAAATATATAATTTAGATTTTTGGCAACTTGAAAAACCGACTCTTCCTCTGTTACACTACCCCTCGCTAACTCATAGATTGGAACCCCTCTGGAATCACATCTAGTATATCAAGTCTCCACTATAACTTATACAACTCTGTTAATATCAGGTCTCCACTATAACATTATACAACTCTGTTAATATCAGGTCTCCACTATAACATTATACAACTCTGTTATATCAGGTCCCACTATAACATTATACAACCTGTTAATATCAGGTTCCACTTAACATTATACAACTCTGTTAATATCCGTCTCCACTATACATTATACAACTCTTAATATCAGGTCCCACTATAACATTATACAACTCTGTTAATATCAGGTCTCCACTATAACATTATACAACTCTGTTAATATATGCTCACTATAACATTATACAACTCGTAATATCAGGTCTCCACTATAACATTATACAACTCTGTTAATATCAGGGCTCCACTATAACATTATACAACTCTGTTATATCAGGTCTCCACTATAACATTATACAACTCTGTTAATATCAGGTCTCCACTATAACATTATACAACTCTGTTAATATCAGGTCTCCACTATAACATTATACAACTCTGTTAATATCAGGTCTCCTATTAACATTATACAACTGTTAATATCAGTCTCCACTATAACATTATACAACTCTGTTAATATCAGGTCTCCACTATAACATTATACAACTCTGTTAATATCAGGTCTCCACTATAACATTATACAAACTCTGTTAAATCAGGGTCTCCACATAACATTATACAACTCTGTTAATATCAGGTCTCCACTATAACATTATACAACTGTTAATATCAGGTCTCCTATAACATTATACAACTTTATATTAGTCTCCACTATACATTACAACTCTGTTAATATTCAGGTCTCCACTATAACATTATACAACTCTTTTAATATCAGGTCTCCACTATATTATACAACTCTGTTAATATCAGGTCTCCACTATAACGTTATACAACTCTGTTAATATCAGGTCTCCACTATAACATTATACAACTCTGTTAATATCAGGTCTCCACTAACATTATACAACTCTGTTAATATCAGGTCTCCACTATAACATTATACAATGTTAATATCAGGTGTCCACTATAACGTTATACAACTCTGTTAATATCAGATCTCCACTATAAAATTATACAACTCTGTTAATATCAGGTCTCCACTGTAACATTATACAACTCTGTTTAATATCAGGTCTCCACTATATAATTATACAACTCTGTTAATTCAGATCTCCACTATAACATTATACAACTCTGTTAATATCAGGTCTCCACTGTAACATTATACAACTCTGTTAATATCAGGTCTCCACTATAACATTATACAACTCTGTTAATATCAGTGTCCACTATAACGTTATACAACTCTGTTAATATGGTCTCCACTGTAAGTATACAACTCTGTTAATATCTTAATATAGTCCCTGGGAAAGGTAGTTCTGTGGTTTTGTTGCACCGCAGATAACACATCATTTGATCGGCCCTACATTGATTAGACGTATCAGATGTGGTGAATGGGAATGTGTGAGTCTTTTACCACAGCCAAGCATCAGTGTCATATATCAGCAGAGTATATCGCCAATGAATGAGAGGTCATTGAGAGGTCATTGAGAGGTCCATCATTTCATCCGTTGATGAAAGTGTCTAGTATAGACCACCGCCTAGCTTTATCTAAAGCGCTGAGCTGTCTAGGCTCTGTTTAATGTCGGTTAGCTGAGATTAACACACTCTCACTCTCTGAGGTTAACAGGATCACGTGGATTAAAGGAGGGCTTCTCCCCAAGTGCCTGTAATCCTACTGTCCACATGAGATAGATGGAATCCCTAGCCGCAG
>NC_036848.1:53039312-53041837 GCF_002910315.2 Salvelinus sp. IW2-2015
TTGCTTTCATGGAGCACTGGATTCAATTGTGAGGATGACCACAATGTATTTTCCTCACGGGCAAAAAGATTTTGTTTTTTCTTAAAAGATGTGATCCATTTCATAAAATGTAAGAGACCAGTAGAATGGATAAACCTGGTACTTTCACGCTACGGGGAGAAAAAACAAAAAGCAAGTGATTTAAAATGGCAAATTTCTCTGAACAAGGGTAAGAAACCGTCACCGAATTCACAGAGAATACATTACATATAGCGGTTTAACGGTGCGCGTATTCAGTACCGAACCGAGGACCTCCGTCCACACCGTTAACCCGAAATGAATAAATTAAATAGATAAACACTAGACTATGACTACGCTGCCAGGCATATTAAAAGTATCCATTATATATTATAATATTATTGGACTTTTTTTATCCATTAAAACAACTAGAGCTTTACATTGTAATAAAAATAGCATCTTAAGCATTTTAAAATGGTCCTTTTAGTGAGGCGCATCTGGGAATTATACTGAGCAAATATTAAAAAAGCAACATTTAAAAAATATATATATATTTTACCTTTATTTAACCAGGTAGGCCAGTTGAGAACAAGTTCTCATTTACAATTGCGACCTGGCCAAGATAAAGCAAAGCAGTGTGACAAAACATAACAACCACAGAGTTACACGTGTAATAAACAAAAGTACAGTCAATAACACAATAGAAAAATCTATATAGAGTGTGCGCAAATGGAGTAAGGAGGTATGGCAATAAATAGGACAATAGTAGCAAAGTAATTACAATTTAGCAATTTAACACTGGAGTAGATCATGATGTGCAAGTAGAAATACTGGTGTGCAAAAGAGCAAAAAAAGTACATAAAAACAATATGGGGATGAGGTAGTTGGATGGACTATTTAGAGATGGAGCGACATGCAACAATATTTCTGATTTTAGTGAGTTCATATAAGGAAATAAGTCAATTTAAATAAATTCATTGGGGGGTAGTTAGAGTGTAGGAGCGGCAGGTAACCTAGTAGTTAGAGTGTAGGAGCGGCAGCTAACCTAGTGGTTAGAGTGTAGGAGCGGCAGGTAACCTAGTGGTTAGAGTGTAGGAGCGGCAGCTAACCTAGTGGTTAGAGTGTAGGAGCGGCAGGTAACCTAGTGGTTAGAGTGTAGGAGCGGCAGGTAACAAGGCTACCTGCCGTCCTACACTCTAACCACTAGGCTACCTGCGTCCCTACGCTCTAACCACTAGGCTACCTGCCGTCCCTACGCTCTAACCACTAGGCTACCTGCCGTCCCTCCTCTCTAACCACTAGGCTACCTGCCGTCCCTACGCTCTAACCACAAGGCTACCTGCCGTCCCTACACTCTAACCACTAGGCTACCTGCCGTCCCTACGCTCTAACCACAGGCTACTGCCGTCCCTCCGCTCTAACCACTAGGCTACCTGCGTCACCGTCCCTACTACCTCCACTACTCGGTCTCGCCGCTCTCCCACGCTCTAACCACTAGGCTACCTGCCGTCCCTACGCTCTAACCACAAGGCTACCTGCGTCCCTACACTCTAACCACAAGGCTACCTGCCGCCCCTACACTCTAACCACAAGGCTACTGCCGTCCCTACACTCTAACCACAAGGCTACCTGCGCCCCTACACTCTAACCACTAGGCTACCTGCCGCCCTACACTCTAACCACAAGGCTACCTGCCGTCCCTACACTCTAACCACAAGGCTACCTGCCGTCCCTACACTCTAACCACTAGGCTACCTGCCGTCCTACACTCTAACCACAAGGCTACCTGCCGTCCCTACACTCTAACCACTAGGCTACTGCCGTCCCTACACTCTAACCACTAGGCTACCTGCCCGTCCCTACACTCTAACCACTAGGCTACCTGCCGTCCCTACACTCTAACCATAGGCTACTGCCCCCTACACTCTAACCCTAGGCTACCTCCGCCCCTACACTCTAACCACTAGGTTACCTGCCGCTCCTACACTCTAACCACTAGGCTACCTGCCGCCCTACACTCTAACCACTAGGCTACCTGCCGCCCTACACTCTAACCACTAGGCTACTGCCGCTCCTACACTCTAACACTAGTACCTGCCGCTCCTACACTCTAACCACTAGGTTACCTGCCCCCCTACACTCTAACCACTAGGCTACCTGCCGCTCCTACGCTCTAACCACTAGGTTACTGCGCTCCTACCTCTAACCACTAGGTTACCTGCCGCCCTACACTCTAACCACTAGGCTACCTGCCGCTCCTACACTCTAACCACTAGGTTACCTGCCGCCCTACACTCTAACCACTAGGCTACCTGCCGCTCCTACACTCTAACCACTAGGTTACCTGCCGCTCTACACTCTAACCACTAGGTTACCTGCCGCTCTACACTCTAACCACTAGCTACCTGCCGCCCTACACTCTAACCACTAGGCTACCTGCCGCCCCTACACTCTAACCACTAGGTTACCTGCCGCTCCTACACTCTAACCACTAGGTTAACCTGCCCTCCTACACTCTAACCACTAGT